>NC_092225.1:48136978-48239478 GCF_036320965.1 Panulirus ornatus | reverse complement strand
ACAATAACTGAAAGAACATGGGTAAAAACAATAAACGCGTAAAAAAGTTTGAAAAAAGTGTCGATATTTTCTGTCATGTGAAAACGAAACGTGAACTAAAACTGATAAAAAAAAAATCTGATAAAAAATGAAGGATTTTTTTTCAACAAATGTCTTTTTTCCCGTGCATGATGAAGGTTATGCATACATACAAGTTCGAGTGCATACAGGCCTTATTGATGAACGCACTTGCACCGCTACAGACAATGCCAAAGCCGTGTTTGATCCCAAAGTTGAAAGACCAGATCTTTCGGAAAAGTCCAGTGTGACACATCCCATGGTATTCACTACACTGTACGAGAGACGTAAGTGAAATACGTGGGAGTTACAAGAACCATCGAGAGGATTACTGAAATCATTCGTAGTAAATAAATCATTGTCTCATGCGAAATGCGGTATGTTTCAGAAGATAAGGAATCTACGAAAAAACGCATTAATTCATCGTCATTTAGCAGGGAACTGATCCAGTTCTGAAATGGTTTTGACTCAGTTCTCTGTGCCAGGAAAAGAACTTCCAGTGTTTCTGAAGAAACTCCAGCAAGAAAGACACCCTAAAGCGAAAACAAAAGAATCTTAAAAAAATTTCTGTACAAGTTAGCATCAATGATTATCATTATTATCATTATTATTATCATTATCATTACTATCATTACTTAATCTAATGACCAAAATTTGCAGACTAAAAACCAAATGATGTCATTCTACTCCGGATGCGTGAATGCATTTCGTAACAAACTCGGGTTGTCCAAGACTACCACTAGAAAAAGGACTTTAATATATTTTCCGTGTTGCTGACAGACAGAGGAAGAGACGGAAAATCTTCCAAGCTTGCAAACGCTTCTGAATTTTCATCCCATCTATAAAATATGATGGAAGAAGTCGACTACTGCTCCGCCGAAAGTGGTGGGCTGAAAAACGAACTTAATTCTTTCTCAACAGTACACACAAAAGGTTCGGCTGAACATCACTCTTCCATCACACAACTTGAGCTGTGTGAACTAGGAGCTGACCTGTTCCTAGCGACGGAGAAAAAAAAGTTGGTCTCAGGAGCTCTTTTAAACTTCTTGGAAACGACCGTTTCCAGCACTAACCATTACATCCAAGAGAGGAATCTTGCCTTTATTATTCAACTCTATTGTATATTGTAAATCTTCAGTCTAAAGTTTCTTGGAGTCGGTTACGGAGGTTTTCCAGCGAGTTTAAGTTATCTAGACAGATTAGAATGTCGTCTATATATCTGTAGTATATCTGGGGTGTTATGCTCTTAGGTCGCAATGCTGTAGTTTCGACATAGGACATAAATGCCTCCGCAAAAAGAACCTCCACGGTTATTCTATCTACCTGCAGATAAAGCTTGCCTTGCGGACATCTGAAAGGTGCTTCCATGGTGCAAGAACGTAACATTTCTCTTGATATATTTCTGGGCATCTCCAGGGAAGGTAAGACATGGTGTTGGTAAACATAATCCAGGATGATGTCTATTGTCCTCTCCACTGGTGCATTTGTGAGGAGAGACTCCACATCCAGGGAAGCTGCGATGCCATGTGGTGCTTTATTCATAGGGATGTCAATAAACTCTTCAGTCGATCGTAGGGAGTAAGTCATAGGGATGTATGATGAGATCAATTGGTTTACTTTCTAAGCTAACCTGTAGGTAGGTGAAGGCCGGTCATCTCCCAGATCCCTTTGTGGGAGGAGCGAGGTGTACGGTCTCAGGACAGCAGTGCAGAATGTTTCTGATCAGCATTTCAGTGATGCTGGATAATAAGTGGATTTATGTCTTAAGGTAGAATAGTGACCCTATTGTCATATAAGTGTGCCAGTGATTGGGGAAAATACCTGACGTTTAGACTCGATTACCCTATAGTGTAGTAGATCGATGGTTACGCCACTATCAAGGCCAGCTCTCGCGTAGATACAGCCTTACCGTACCTGATGCACACATGGATGATGATAATGATGATGATAATGATGATATAAAAGAAACCTGGCTAATGTTGAGTTTAAACTGTCTATGTGCGAAAAAAAAGCAGAGTGCTTGTAATGCTATGTCCGCTCATGCTGGAGAGCAACGTCCTCTGCAAATTCGAGACATGAATTTCAATATGTATCTCAGTATGTAGATAAGAATGACGATGTGTACGGCTTAAACTACTGGCTGACCCTGTTACTTCTGATAACTGATGACAGTTGAGGCGGTATGGGCACATGCCAATGAAGACAACACTATACGTGGGGTAGTTTTACGACCGAAAATAATCACCATGGGAATGGCCACAGGTCCAGGTTTAAAGTGAGATGGCAGCAACAGGTGGAAGATCCCAGCACGCTTCATCAAATTCAGACGTGCAAGAGGTGGATACAGGGGCAACTCAACGGGACTGCCCCTAGTATGGAGGAAGTCTGTGAGGCGAAACTACTGACGGCCAAAATGTATTTCCCAGGTGTAGGGTGAGGCGCAAGAGACGCAAACAACAACACTACGTCTTAGAATGTAAAGAAACGAAGCCTTTTTAGGGAGAGGTCTAAACAAACCCTGCGAGATATATCACAACACCTTACTGTTGATTACAAAATGCCTGAAATTTTACGCATTTATCCACTTTTTGCATCTAGTCTCTAAAACTTACCATATGAAACTATGTAATGTACGCAATTAAACATCTACAATGCATTTTAGCATCCTGTGTAATGTTAATTCACTGGGGTCTGACTAAGACCCTTTGTGGCCTCTTTAATCCTTTCGTGCTACCGCTCACAGGATGAGGATAAGGTGCACAATAAATTTGCTGGTGTTCCCGGTGTAAATCAATCACTAAACCAGACCAATAGCACAAAACTCTTCGCTCACGTCGTGACTGCTTTCAATCGCTCTAACTACAGCCAGGTCAGGTCAGGTGACCAGGTGACCTTATTCCTGGTAGGTAAATCAATGACCTGTCTGAATCGAGTCACTTCGTGACACTGCATAACCCACCCTTACTTTATTCCAACCTTATGACCCGTGACTGTCCAAACTAAGTGACCTAAGACCTTGCTGTATCGAAGTGCCACTGTGACCTTGATGTTAAAAGATTTTGGAAGAATTTCTATCCCCTGTGTTTCAACTTACTGATGTGAGGCTGTTGGATTACCAAGCAGAGAGGGAGGCAGGCCGGCAAGCAGACAGACAGATAAACAGACAAGTGGAAGAACGGATGAAAACAAGCAACCTAACCGAGGCGAAGAGAAGGTCATTACATTACATTACTTTCCGAAGATTTTAGTGTTGCAACATGTGAAACAAGACGACGATGATTGGGAGGCGTCTTTCCGGGCTTACAGCCTATTATCAGTTGTGTGATCTTCAGAGCTCTGTTCTCCATTCATGGTTGTGACGAGATGGAGGCATCTCTTTATGGCAGAGCACAGGGAGTCTACGATACGGCAAAGACGTCACTTTCGAAAGAAATGATTATAGTATTCCATCTTTTCCCGTAATAGTGTTTCTCGGGGACTAAAATGCAAAAGAATAGAAATTCCCCTCTCCCAGGAAGGAGCAATAAACAACTACATATTCCTTTGATTTTCTTAAAAAAAGTGTTTGGACGAGAAGAAAATTCTAACTGGTGACTCATGTGTTTGGAGAGGAATAAATTTATCCTGTAACCAAATAGAATTTAAAGCAGTGAAAAAGGTTCATGTGGGGGAGCGCCACTTTGAAATATGAACTTAATAAAATACAATGAAATTCATCAATATCAAATCCAGTGCCACACACACACGCACACACACAAACACACAGTGTGCTTATCTGTTCATATCAGGTTAATATCTGATACGATCCCCATTTTGTGTCAATGTAGAGAACGTTCAAGGGAGATATAAGAAGAGGAAAGATATACGAAGACTTTCGGAGGGAAATGGTAAACCTGCTTTTTCGAAAGAGGTTACGTCAGAGTTGTTTAGGAAAGACATGCCGAGGTAGAGAGTTCCAAAGCTGCGAGGTGTTAGGAAACAATGAGATATCAAGATGGCCCAACCGTGAGCTGCCAACGGTCACAGTTGAGGAATCAACACGCTGAAATCCACACCCATGATCTGGCATAAGAATGAGTAGCTAACGCGTTGAAAACGTCACGTCTTGTGTTAGTCAAAAATGCCTTGCTAACGTACCGAGAGCCTCGGGTGTTTCTTAAGCCTGAGTGAAATTTTTACAGGGATAAGGTCCTCACATCTTGACTTGAGCCTAAGGTGGTGACATGTTCAGGTTAGCGTTACTAGGGGTGCGTAAGTTGGTAACAAGTAGGAAGCCTCTTTATGTTATCCGAGTCTGAGATGAGGTGGTAAGGTATTTTTCAAAGGCCAGAATTTTGGTTGCATCTGACATGAGGACCTAATCTAATGAGGATGTTACTTCATAGCTGAAGCAGAGGTCAGTTGGTAACGTGTTGCTACAGTCTTGGCAACTTCACATCTAGATTGAGTATGATATGAAGCCGTAGTGTGTAGCGAATTTCACACACACACACACACACACACACACACACACACAAAGACCATAGTAGTGGCAATGTTTCCTTCTAGATTGTTATAACGAAACGGCCTCGGTGCTCTGAGATACTGCTTTACAATCGTCTCTTTGCTCCTTTGGGACATCCTGCCTTCCATCTGTCTCAGTGAACTGGTGAGAATTAATTGTCTGTAAACCTGTGAGGGACATATCCTTAACACCCTGAATGCTAATCTCCATCTATTAAAAGAACAATGTTGCAGGGCTACTGGGGGATAAAATGGCCCTATAGTTTATTTCAGAGAGAATTGAAGTGGTCACTGTAAGAGGAAAATTGTGGCGCCCTTAAGGGCAGTATAGCAGGCGGTGAGGATTACCCAAACCTATAATTTTACTTTATTTCTCCTGTAATTGTTTCAGGAAACCTTTCGGACGACCACCGTTGCAGGCTCAGGCTTCTATTTATCTCATCTCTTTGTCTCCTTCTCTGTCTGAGTATCTGTTACGTCATTCTGTATGTCGTTTATCTCTCTGCGTAAGTACAGCTGGACACACACACACACATACACACACACATTATATATATATATATATATATATATATATATATATATATATATATATATACCTCACGTGTCGTAGAAGGCGACTAGAGGGGACGGGAGCGGGGGGCCAGAAATCCTCCCCTCCTTGTATTTTAACTTTCTAAAAATGGGAAGCAGGAGTCACGCGGGGAGTGCTCATCCTCCTCGTAGGCTCATATTGGGGTGTCTAAATGTGTGTGGATGTAACCAAGATGTGAAAAAAGGAGAGATAGGTAGTATGTTTGAGGAAAGGAACCTGGATGCTTTGGCTCTGAGTGAAACGAAGCTCAAGGGTAAAGGGGAACAGTGGTTTGGGAATGTCTTGGGAGTAATGTCAGGGGTTAGTGAGAGGACAAGAGCAAGGGAAGGAGTAGCAGTACTCCTGAAACAGGAGTTGTGGGAGTATGTGATAGAATGTAAGAAAGTAAATTCTCGATTAAAATGGGCAAAACTGAAAGTTGATGGAGAGAGATGGGTGATTATTGGTGCATGTGCACCTGGGCATGAGAAGAAAGATCATGAGAGGCAAGTGTTTTGGGAGCAGCTGAATGAGTGTGTTAGTGGTTTTGATGCACAAGACCGGGTTATATTGATGGGTGATTTGAATGCAAAGGTGAGTAATGTGGCAGTTGAGGGAATAATTGGTATACATGGGTTGTTCAGTGTTGTAAATGGAAATGGTGAAGAGCTTGTAGATTTATGTGCTGAAAAAGGACTGGTGATTGGGAATACCTGGTTTAAAAAGCGAGACATACATAAGTATACGTATGTAAGTAGGAGAGATGGCCAGAGAGCGTTATTGGATTACGTGTTGATTGACAGGCGCGCGAAAGAGAGACTTTTGGATGTTAATGTGCTGAGAGGTGCAACTGGAGGGATGTCTGATCATTATCTTGTGGAGGCTAAGGTGAAGATTTGTATGGGTTTTCAGAAAAGAAGAGTGAATGTTGGGGTGAAGAGGGTGGTGAGAGTAAGTGAGCTTGGGAAGGAGACTTGTGTGAGGAAGTACCAGGAGAGACGAGTGCAGAAAGGAAAAAGGTGAGAACAATGGAAGTAAGGGGAGTGGGGGAGGAATGGGATGTATTTAGGGAATCAGTGATGGAGTGCGCAAAAGATGCTTGTGGCATGAGAAACGTGGGAGGTGGGTTGATTAGAAAGGGTAGTGAGTGGTGGGATGAAGTAAGATTATTAGTGAAAGAGAAGAGAGAGGCACTTGGACGATTTTTGCAGGGAAAAATGCAATTGAGTGGGAGATGTATAAAAGAAAGAGACAGGAGGTCAAGAGAAAGGTGCAAGAGGTGAAAAAAAGGGCAAATGAGAGTTGGGGTGAGAGAGTATCATTAAATTTTAGGGAGAATAAAAAGATGTTCTGGAAGGAGGTAAATAAAGTGCGTAAGACAAGGGAGCAAATGGGAACTTCAGTGAAGGGCGCTAATGGGGAGGTGATAACAAGTAGTGGTGATGTGAGAAGGAGATGGAGTGAGTATTTTGAAGGTTTGTTGAATGTGTTTGATGATAGAGTGGCAGATATAGAGTGTTTTGGTCGAGGTGGTGTGCAAAGTGAGAGGGTTAGGGAAAATGATTTGGTAAACAGAGAAGAGGTAGTAAAAGCTTTACGGAAGATGAAAGCCGGCAAAGCAGCAGGTTTGGATGGTATTGCAGTGGAATCTATTAAAAAAGGGGGTAACTGTAATGTTGACTGGTTGGTAAGGTTATTTAATGTATGTATGACTCATGGTGAGGTGCCTGAGGATTGGCGGAATGCGTGCATAGTGCCATTGAACAAAGGCAAAGGGGATAAGAGTGAGTGCTCAAATTACAGAGGTATAAGTTTGTTGAGTATTCCTGGTAAATTATATGGGAGGTAATTGATTGAGAGGGTGAAGGCATGTACAGAGCATCAGATTGGGGAAGTGCAGTGTGGTTTCAGAAGTGGTAGAGGATGTGTGGATCAGGTGTTTGCTTTGAAGAATGTATGTGAGAAATACTTAGAAAAGCAAATGGATTTGTATGTAGCATTTATGGATCTGGAGAAGGCATATGATAGAGTTGATAGAGATGCTCTGTGGAAGGTATTAAGAATATATGGTGTGGGAGGCAAGTTGTTAGAAGCAGCGAAAAGCTCTTATCGAAGATGTAAGGCATGTGTACGTGTAGGAAGAGAGGAAAGTGATTGGTTCTCAGTGAATGTAGGTTTGCGGCAGGGGTGTGTGATGTCTCTATGGTTGTTTAATTTGTTTATGGATGGGGCTGTTAGGGAGGTGAATGCAAGAGTTTTGGAAAGAGGGGCAAGTATGAAGTCTGTTGTGGATGAGAGTGCTTGGGAAGCGAGTCAGTTGTTGTTCGCTGATGATACAGCGCTGGTGGCTGATTCATGTGAGAAACTGCAGAAGCTGGTGACTGAGTTTGGTAAAGTGTGTGAAAGAAGAAAGTTAAGAGTAAATGTGAATAAGAGCAAGGTAATTAGGTACAGTAGGGTTGAGGGTCAAGTCAATTGGGAGGTAAGTTTGAATGGAGAAAAACTGGAGGAAGTAAAGTGTTTTAGATATCTGGGAGTGGATCTGGCAGCGGATGGAACCATGGAAGCGGAAGTGGATCATAGGGTGGGGGAGGGGGCGAAAATCCTGGGAGCCTTGAAGAATGTTTGGAAGTCGAGAACATTATCTCGGAAAGCAAAAATGGGTATGTTTGAAGGAATAGTGGTTCCAACAATGTTGTATGGTTGCGAGGAGTGGGCTATGGATAGAGTTGTGCGCAGGAGGGTGGATGTGCTGGAATTGAGATGTTTGAGGACAATGTGTGGTGTGAGGCGGTTTGATCGAGTAAGTAATGCAAGGGTAAGAGAGATGTGTGGAAATAAAAAGAGCGTGGTTGAGAGAGCAGAAGAGGGTGTTTTGAAATGGTTTGGGCACATAGAGAGAATGAGTGAGGAAAGATTGACCGAGAGGATATATTTGTCAGAGGTGGAGGGAACGAGGAGAAGTGGTAGACCAAATTGGAGGTGGAAAGATGGAGTGAAAAAGATTTTGAGTGATCGGGGCCTGAACATGCAGGAGGGTGAAAGGCGGGCTAGGAATAGAGTGAATTGGATCGATATGGTATACCGGGGTTGACGTGCTGTCAGTGGATTGAATCAGGGCATGTGAAGTGTCTGGGGTAAACCATGGTAAGTTGTGTAGGGCCTGGATGTGGAAAGGGAGCTGTGGTTTCGGGCATTATTGCATGACAGCTAGAGACTGAGTGTGAACGAATGGGGCCTTTGTTGTCTTTTCCTAGCGCTACCTCGCACACATGAGGGGGGGGGGGATGGTATTCCATGTGTGGCGAGGTGGCGATGGGAATGAATAAAGGCAGACTGTGAATTGTGTGCATGGGTATATATGTATGTGTCTGTGTGTGTATATACATGTGTACACTGAGATGCATAGGTATGTATATTTGCGTGTGTGGACGTGTATGTATATACATGTATATGGCGGTGAGTTGGGCCATTTCTTTCGTCTGTTTCCTTGCGCTACCCCGCAAACGCGGGAGACAGCGACAAAGCAAAATAAAAAAAATACAATATATATATATATATATATATATATATATATATATATATATATATATATATATATATATATATATATATATATATATATAAATATATATATATATATATATATATATATATATATATATATATATATATATATATATATATATATATATATATATATATAAATATATATATATATATATATATATATATATATATATATATATATATATATATATATATATATATATATACATATATATTAGTTACGTACACAAATTCAAATCCACACACATGGACACACACAGAGGAGACTTGTATCTTGAAATCTTTTTGCACAGTAGCAGCCGCCGACGATGCAGTCATGCTCAGAATTCAATTAAAGTCATCCCGTCCACTGCAGAGGCCACATAAACTCCTCTTCCCATTAACATTTGAACTCACTTACCGCTATCGCATGTCATATCGCCCTCTTAAAAAATGAAAAATGACGAACTTGCTTCTAATAGATTGGTCAGTTATGGCTGGTGTTGCCGGTGGATGGCGTCTCTTCAGCGCTTTTCTATATGATGTCCTCCGAGGCCTAGATCTCGTGTCAATATAAAGCACAGTCGATCATACCCTAAAGCACATACAAGAGAAATGAAGGAGAGAAAGACAGTACTGATGTCCTCAAGTATTACCATCTCTTCTAACAAGGATGGAAGCGTCTATGATGTCCAGTTCTCCTTGTCGTATCTTGTGCCAGCTTACAAAACGTAGGCTCGTGCAAGGATGCCTTCTCAGGCCAGAGGGACGAAGAATCTACGTTGTTTTGGACTTTACAAAGTGGCTCCGTCCCCGCTGGCGCAAATGACCGCTGATTTCAGAACGGTAAGGGACACTGTCAGTGGTAGATGGTCTGATGCCCCTTCCTTCCTTCTGCAATACACACAGGGAAGCAACGAGGAAAAGGGAGCCTAACGCACGGTCGAATCTTACTGGCGTAAAAAAGGCTGACGACATATATAAAGCCCGTTGGACGTTCTTAGCGACTGTTTTCAGGGCGTAGTGACCCATTTTCTTCATGAGTTGGCATTATAGGTCCTGTTGACCTATATGGAAAACGGGTGGGATTACGTCAGGATCACTGAGAATCAAATGTTAAATGGTAGTGGTGCCTGCCACTGCTGTAGGTGCATGCCCGAAGACTATGCTGATCTCGGTCAGCATGAGTCTTGGTAACATCTGTGGGCGCTGGAGGGTCCATACTGGTGGATCTTACTATAATACCGACGGTGTATGAGAAGGGTATATTACAGTGGGCCGAGTGACCCATGACGAGATTTTCTCTTGTAGTGTCCTAAAACCTAGAAATGATAACAAAGCAGAGGGCACCTCTCCACCCACCTCTCCTTCTGGCTCAACCGCCGGCGAAAAAATTCATAAGAAGACTGTGAGTGTGCTACTGTCTCCTGGCTGACCGCTAACTAAGGACTGCTGTCAATGTTGGCAGGATTTAGAAACGTGTTTTGTGATCATGTTGGCATCAATTCCAACGCAGGTGGGAAAGGTGGATCAGGTTGTCAGTCCTATGGTGATCATGGTATCATGATGGAAGACGACAGGGACTTGCCACTTCTAACTGAGGCACATGTGCATACTGTCTGTTAGCGAATTACATTTTTGGTGATTATAAAGGCATTTTTCATGCTATAGATAAATCAAGCAAAAAGAAATAATCGCATGGCATACTGTTTACAATTCATTTATCCCTGATTTATATAATTATCCCCTTTTCTTTAGTTCACCCTGTTCTTCCCATCCCACATTCGATGCGTCTTCTTCAGCTCTATCATTCGCGTATTTCACTTCCTCTTTCTACATCCCCATCACTCCCACTTCTTCCTCACATGCCATTCTACTCATCACCTCTGGGAGGGGATCCCATACGCCTCTGTCCCTCTCCATACATCTTGACACCTCAGGGAAGAACCCCAGGAGAGCCAGTGCCAAAAATGGATGGCTGAGAGAGGAGGGGCAAGGCTGAGAAGTGTGGGGGGGGATGATGGTGCTCGTTAGATTTACGGGGGAGTGGAATCTGGCCACAATGTGAGATTTCATCTGTTTTGTGAGGAGGAACGGACCCGTGGGAGCACAGCTGGAACAAAGTGGTATCCTGGGGAAATGGATGAGGAGGGAGGAGGAGGAGGAGGAGGAGGAGGGAGAAGAATTAAATGAGGAAGAGGAAGATAGTGAGTAAGATGAAGGAACAGATGAGTAATGATGGGTTATTCCCAACGCTTCTATGACTTATTAACCCCCACTCCAGATTTGTAATTCTTGTTGCACATCTCTTATCCACAGCGACACATACACAGAAGCATACAGCTCTCCTAATCTCCTCGTGCGTGACAGAATCAGCAAACAAACACGCTCGTACGTTGTACCTGTGAGCGTGATAAAGCGGGTCACACGAGGAACAGGCGAAAAAAACACCTCCATATATATGCGAGAGATACGTCTACTCAGTTCTACTGTGACACTATCAACAAACAAACCGACCCTCGCCCTACCACTTCATTAAGAACGATAACAATTGGACAAACTCGATTTTCATGTTAAATTATGGTCTGTGGGGAAATGGAAAATGTTCTTTTCTCATCGGTAATAGTTCTTGGCATCAGGAGTCTGCTAGACGTGACGCGTCATGCACTCCTAAATAATGCCCAGCAGCCAACCGGCTTTCTTGTTTATTTGCCCTTATTCTTTCTCAGTAACATACAAGGATGTGATTAATATGTTCTGATCTCTCTCTCTCTCTCTCTCTCTCTCTCTCTCTCTCTCTCTCTCTCTCTCTCTCTCTCTCTCTCTCTCCTCTTTTACTCTAAATGTGAGAGTGCAAATTGTAGTTTTAGGTTGAGAAATAGTCTGAATAAATGACGTTCATATCTGGCACCCACTTGGTAGTGTTACTTGTATAAATATTTTTGAACGGAGGATGGCGTGAAGAATGTCACCCTCCCTCTCTCACGCCTTTCCCTCCCTCCCTGCCTACCACTTCCAGAGTTGGAGTGGCATTGCTGAGAGCAGGAGCGAGTGGAGGGTGACGTTCGGAAAGCACCATCTCTCACGTCCCCGGCCAATGTCCCTCCTCCACGAGGCGGGATGCTTCAGCAGTGTGTCATCCTTCCCTCTTGTTCATGAGACGGAGTGGCACCTGATGAGAGACCTCCTCTTCCTGCTGCTCCTCCTCCTCCTGCTCTAGGAGGGTTAGGAGAAAATAGCTCTCCCCTTCCCCCACTTCAGTAAGGCGGTGTGACTTCCGAAGTCCATTTACCCCCTTCTTCCCCCATCGGTCGGAATAACCCTAAGGAATGTACTCCCCTTCGCTGATCCATAATTACCCCCTCTATGCACCCTTAACCTCACCCTACTACCTCTTGATCACCAGCAGAGCCTCCAGTAATCCGTTAGGTACACGGGTGCTGTGGTCTATAGGCTGATAGACGTGGTAGTTATTAGCGAGAATATAAAAGCTAGTGGATTTAGTCCCATGAGTACGACACACACACACACACACACACACACACACACACACACACTGCCGCAACTAGTAGCTACAAGGGCGCTACGCCTACTGCACGATCCTGACGGTGGGTGTAGTAGTACGAAGAACTGAGTAAAGGGAGAGGCATTTCCTCTTTCAGACGACGGGGGGGAAGAGGCCTAGTAAGAAAACGTCTCTTCATGGGAGAGGACAGTGAGGACAAGCTCGGGAAAGAGATTAATAAAGGGTCATCATTCTTGGAGAGCAATTTTGGAGCTGGGAAGCAAGACTGCAAGGGAACCGAAGCTGTCGGAATACTAGCATCATGACGGTAAACGGTGATGGCCACAATTGAAACAAGGGTAGAAGGTACTGTTGTGAACGTGACGAGCTGCTGCGTGCAGGACTGTACATAATGTTGGTAGAACAACGCGTGATACTGTTGAGAGAAGAGTTTGAAGGAAATGCCCCATGAAAGCTGTTCTAAACAGGCAATGAAGCATGTTGGGAAACGGGGAAGTAACGATGGAATTTATCGAGAGAAAGAGAGTATTGTTTACCGTGCAAAGGATGAGACAGGTGTGCAGAAAGTTGTTCAGGAAGTAGAGAGGGAATGAATGGATCACAGATACCTAGGAAGACATGATCAGCTCAACACTGGCGGTAGTGATGATAGATTGGTAGAATGAAATTAAAGATACGATAAAAGAGGAAAGTTGAAACATGCAAGAAGATTTAATCATCGTAAAGTAGAAGTATGTAACTGACAAATAGGGTGTAGAGGACGAGCTGTAGAGCAGCGGGAGAAAAGAGAACAGCCCATGACACTTTTAGAGGCTTGATATGATGAACTGGCGGTGGTGAATGTTAGATGGTTAGGAAACGAAACAAGAAGAAACTAATGAAAGACTCGAGGGAGGGCTGTGGTGGAGTCATATGAGAGAGAGAGAGAGAGAGAGAGAGAGAGAGAGAGAGAGAGAGAGAGAGAGAGAGAGAGAGAGAGAGAGAGAGAGAGATTTACTTGCGATACTTATGACGAAATTTTTGCCAAGAGGCAGCAGGGCTTGCACGCGGCCCTAACCAGTCAACGCATATGCCAACAGCATCTGGTTTTCTCAGGGAGGCCGGTCATGCATTATACCTCCCACAATAACCAAGTAAAACTAGCCCAATACATACGTAGTAACTTGTCCACCTTGATCTCGCACATTTTGTCACTGCAGATCACCTTCTCGATACTCCAGTTCGCCGTCGTCTGCCAAGTGATAAGGACCAAAGGATGAGAGATAAGGCCACCCACATATATGGCAGTAGTGACAGGAGACGGTATGTGTGGACATTCATCTGGAGGGATAAGATCAGAGCGCGGGGTCCAGCCTACATAACTCAACGTGCGTCGACGCCAGATAAAATGCGGGTTTATGGCTACGTCTGTGGTTAGTGGTATATAGTTAATCACACATATGAGGGAGTGTGGGAGACTGTGAGGTCGTGTATGCATGATGAAAACTAGTTTGGGATATATGAGCTTTCGTGGCGTACTGGCTAACGTCGCTGATAATGAATCACACGCAGGCCTAACAGGGTTCGAAACATGGACAGGGCAGTCGACTCATAGCCAACCCAACTGTTCATCCTTCTGTTTTGGACTGTGCGATAAGTAGGTGTCTGGAGTAGGCTTGAATGTATATAAAAAGTGTGTGTGTGTGTGTGTTTTCTTTCTATCTGTCCGTTACCTAACCACTCTTAGGCGCTGGGACAAACTCGACCAAATTTTGAGGGATGGCAGATTGGAGCAACGAGCAATCTAAATTGGGGGGGGGGAGGTTGTTGTTGCTGTTGTTCATAACCCCTTCCAGCCCTCATCCTGCATGTGATGTTGGGGCTGGCTGATAACATAATCTCGTATGTACTTCGGGTAGAACCATGGCTGATAAGACAATAACGAGTTACGATATCACTCACTACCATGTCTCAGCTAAGAGATGCTTAACATAAGTTCTGCTCTAAGACGTAACGGAGCTCTGGAATCTACTTTAGTGAGTGGTCAATGATATATGAATGAGAAGTTTCAAATTGAAATGTGTTATGACTTACGGAGAGCAGGAACTGGCCTAATTTACGCACAGCGAACGGAAGTTTGAGTTCTAAGGCCACAAGATCGTTCTTCAAGGCTAGGCCGAGACCCTCAGTGACACGACACAGGAGACAGTTGATGGAACTGCTGCCAGATAGAGTCAAGATTGGAAGAGGATATCTAGAAGAGTAGTCCAGGGGACAGATGATGATACCGCTGCCAGACAGGAGGAACATTTACTTCAAAATGACTAAAAGAAGAACTGAAGAATCAATTGCAGATGGAAATCTCCTGTAATGAATCAGGTAATGATATAATATAATCTAAATCATGTGAGAGTTTGGATATTTGTGCTATTCATCATGGCATCCGCACCAATATTTCTCAGAAGTTCACAGCCCAGCAAGACGAGTATATCAAGACAAGTATATGAAAAAAATGTAAAAATGAACAACATAAACGAAACACCTTTGATGCATAATGACAGAACTGATAATCAAATGCCTTCGAAAACAACAGGGGAAAGGAATCACTAATACTGTATCAACCTGTAATGAGCATCACCTTTCTTAGGAATGAATCATGTTCATTATCATGCAAACTGTGGTCATCACCATCGTAAATATCCACACCCCGAGTCATATATGTCGTTCTCTCTCTCTCTCTCTCTCTCTCTCTCTCTCTCTCTCTCTCTCTCTCTCTCTCTCTCTCTCTCTCTCTCTCTCTCTCCCCCTGATGACGAGAGCATTATATTAGGTTGCTTCCTGACACAGAGAAAAAACACCAACTTTACCTACCTTTATAGCAAAATGTCGTTTAAACAAAAACTACCCCGCCTCACTTAAACGAGCATTATAGCAATTAAAATAATGTAGATAATCGCATGTAAAATTGCTTTCATATTTCTTTTTACAGCATATTAAATTTACCTGTTGGATCTTTCATTGTTTGTTAAGTGATTCTCAGAAACGCAGGCGATTCAATGAAAACTTCAGGTTAGCAGTGTGACATGAGAGGACTCACACCGTATTGGATGCATAAACTGGATATTTTTCATTAATAAACAACAAATCATTACAGAATCCAACACTGATAAAGTGACGCCAGCACTGCACAGTTCTGTGACGTTATGGTATTGCACAACACACAGTTGAATGAAAAAACAAATGTACAGTGTATAAGATGCAAGTTGTGAACGTTCATTATATACATAATCATAACAGGCGGGGATGTCTTTACAATTCTAAACAATTAATCATTCGCGTTGCGGAAATGAAACTGAATGCAGAGCCTTGAAATATGTCGAGATGTAATATCATTTTACCTTCCATATCATACCGAATAATTACAGTAACATTCAGTCACTAATGAAACACGATAACACGATTGGTTACTTGGACTAACGCTGTCACTAGATCCAATCCATACTTGTAAGGGTTGCTTTTTCCCCGCCGTCATTTAAACTGGAAGATATGTAGAGATGCCTTACGTCACCGCACTGGGAGAGAATCTTTGATAGAGGAAGGTATGATGGCCTTGGCGTGCACGCTAAATGTCTGTAAAGTACTAAATGTACTGGATTTAAAAGATTTTCTTTTCATGATACTTCCTACTAACTGATAGGACTATGTTTCTGTTCGATACACTTTTATTCTGAGGATCCTCTCCAGTCATATTTTGTGCATGTCTGTAACACATCAAGTGTCGAGCATGTTGAGGTATAATCGTATTTTGCCAATCTTTGTTTCAGTGTGCAGGTGTTCAATGTTTATGCTTAATACGCTCCTAAAAGTTATTCCCAGTGATCTTTTATTGAGTGGTTTACAACTTTGTTGCACTAGCTTTTAAGCGTGTGTAAAATAGGGGCAGGTAAGGCATAGTTTAGTGTGGAGTGGAGAAGTTCATCGTACAGGATGCTATAAGATCCTTTTTCCTTGTCCAAATCTGGAGCAAGTTAGTGTTCTGGGAACATTTTTGTTTGTGCGTTGCTTTTATGTTGATGGTATTGGTGTTGGGAGTGAACGTCATGTGTGAGAATATGGCTAGCGTTGTTTTCAGTGGAAGTGATTGTCCATTCAAGGTGACTGGAGGGTGTGAGATGGATCCGAGTCAGTCTGGAGTTAAAAGAGAATTTTGATACTAAAAACAGAAGTGATATAGGGTGGTAGGAGGAAGGGAAGAGGTATGAGTTGAGAGGGGCTTTAGGAACAGTATTATGTTAGCAAGTTTCCACATAACAGGAATGATGCTGTGTTGCCTGATGTGGGTAAAGATGTCTGTGAGGGTTTGGACTGCAACTGAACCAAAGCATTTTATGTGAAAGTTTGAAATGTTGTCAGGGGCTTGTTGTTGCAGAGTTCTTCAAGCTTTTTACTTGAATTGCTTGTATCAGCGGGAGTGAAGGATTGGTGGGTAGCTGTTAACGGAGAGAGAGAGAGAGAGAGAGAGAGAGAGAGAGAGAGAGAGAGAGAGAGAGAGAGAGAGAGAGAGAGAGAGAGAGAGAGAATGACGATCACACTGATTCACGATAATCTTATGACGAGGTAATCGCATAAACGCACAACAGCAGAGCTCAGATGATTAGATTTCAATAAGCGATCATCTAAACTCCCATTGAAGCAAGATTAGCCTTTCTGGGGTTAACCATGGAAAGTTTTGTGGGGCCTGGGTGTGGAAAGGGAGCTGTGGTTTCGGTGCATTAGACATGACAGCTAGAGAATGAGTGTGAACGAATGTGGCCTTTGTTGTCTTTTCCTAGCTCTACCTCGCGCGCGCGCGGGGGAAGGGGGTGGCGGCGAGAATGGATGAAGGCAGGAAGTATGAATATGTACATGTGTATATAAGTATATGTCTGTGTATGTATATGTATGTATGTATACGTTGAAACGTATAGGTATGTACATGTGCGTGTGTGGGCGTTTATTCATATATACATGTGTATGTGGGTGGGTTGGGCCATTCTTGCGGCTGTTTCCTTGCGCAACCTCGCTAACGCAGGAGACAGCGACTAAGTATAATACAATATGTCGTAGAAGGCGACTTAAAGGGGAGGGAGCGGGAGGCCGGAAATCCTCCCCTCTCGTTTTTAACTTTCCAAAAGAAGGAACAGAGAAGGGGGCCAAGTGAGGATATTCCCTCAAAGGATCAGTCATCTGTTCTTAACGCTACCTCGCTAATGCGGGAAATGGCAAATAGTATGAAAAAAAAAAATATATATGAAAAGGTAACCCCTTTTTATACGGCCAGGCACTACATAACAAACATTTACATCCTGTGTGTGTGTGTGTGGGTGTGGGTGTGTGTGGGTTCACCCATTTACACCAGCACGGATATGTCCAGAGCATGACCTCCCACCCACCCTTACCTGGAAGAGCTGTCAGACACTGTAGGCGTGGAGGCAGGAGGGGAAACGAAGAAGGTGTTTCTCTGAATCTATGAACATGTAGGTTTCTGTGTACCTTACCGAGAAGAGCCTGACATTTCATGTGATAAGAACGTTTTACTTGGATTATTAGAGGTTGGCGTGTTTTATTTTGAACTGTTTACTACCTCTGAATTCATTTCGTTTCTTAATCATCCATATCATTACTGCTATTTTCATATTTCCACCTTGTCATTCAAGCAACGTAATTTCTTTTATTGTAGTTATTTATGTTTGTGTTTAGTACGTCTCTCCTTTTCCTCTTTCTAATATCTTTTTTTTTTCTTTAGTTTCTTTTACAAATGCTGCTTTATCTTCCGCTTGCTCCCTATGTCTTCTTTATTTTCTTACCTTGTTCTTTATCATTGTTCTTTCCTTATCACCCATTTCACTTAGTACTTACATTCCTGATGATAATATTTTCATTATTCATCACTAATACTCGAACTGTTGAAAGATATGTTATTTTTCATATCGCCATCATTTTCTCCGTTTGTATTATCATTATCATTCTTATTAGCATTATTCTTGTTATTATTATTACTACTATTGTTATCATTATCAATATCATTATTACTTTCATTATTGCTATCATTACTATTATCATAATAATAATTATTATAATTATTATTATTATTATGATCATTATTATCATTTATCACAACGGAGAAGTTTCTGGGGCTTGACTGTGGATATGGGGTTCTGGTTTCGGCTCATTATACATAGCAGAGACAGGATATGTACAACCGAGACCATTCTTAACAAGTTTTCCAACATCAGACATTGAACTAACTGGACATTAATTTCCGAGCACTTATTTCTTTTATCAAATATGGGCGTTACACTAACAAAGTTCCATTCTTCAGAAACTATCTTCCATAACAAGGATTGAATATCAGCATCAGGATCAAGGTTTAAATAGTTTTCCCAACATTCATGTCCATGGATAAAACTTATGCAGGACTGCTGTTTCATATACCTCTATTCTTAACTTAAAATATATGTTGTAAACCATTTTCTTCTCTTAACAATGGAATTGGGTTTAGGACATGAGCTGTGTGTTCACACTGGTAAATAAAGACGCAAATAAATCATATCTTTACCATGGCTTAATTGTCTTGAACCAAGACACCGCTTTTTGTTATTTGGCAATATATGTTTCATACTGACGTCTACTTTGACGTGAAAATCTCTCTAATTTCTCTTCGCACCTTTATATTTTTGTTTTATCTGTTGCAACACATTATGCTCTACCTTCCATTTCCAGACTAAACTCTCACTCACTGTCTGCGTCGGCTTCATATTTCCGTTTTATGCCACGGTTCACTTCCGAGGACAACTCTTCACTGTTTCTATCAGTCTCATATATCCGTTTTTAGCTAAGTTTCTATTCAGAACAATTTTTCTGCTCAGTCTTTACAGTAGCACGTCGTTTCACATGATGTTATATATTCGGACTTGTATCTATTTCACAGTTTACATCCGGTTCATGTTTCCGCTTTATTCCTCGCTTCGATTTTGGAAAACAAATTTGCTCAGCGTTTATGGCAACACATTTGCGTTTTCTTTTACTTTAAAGAGAAAACTCTTATTCGCTGTTTATGTCAGCTTCCCGATTTCGTTTTAACCCACGTTTCACATCTGAAAAAGATTTTTGTTCAGAGTTTACAGCAACACATCGTTTTCTTTTATCCATTTCCAGACAAACCTCCTATTCCTAGTTTAAGTCAGCTTCCCGTTTTCTTTTAATCCCATGTTTCAACTCTGAAAAACAATTTTGTTCAACTTTCATGGCAACACATCTTCGTTTTCCTCTACCGCTCGTTTCAAGACAAAATTCTGATTCACTGCTTATGTCAGCTTCCCGTTTTCGCTTCATCTTACGTTTTGATTTCGAACAAAAGTCTGCCTCACTGTTTACTTAGTTCCAGAGTAAAATTGTTTCTCTTTGGCATGGCTTCAGATCACATCTGTACACTTTTCCCATCAACTGGAAGTAAATATGTCTGGACGAGTAATCCAGAATAGCGTTGCACTTACAAAGCAAGAGAAAGCCAATCACAAAGTCCATCTAGTCCATTGTTCTTGAGAAAGACAAACTTTCAGTGATGGAACACCTTCGGTTCATAAGAATTTTCATTCTTTTGATAGATTCCGAATCTCCCCCAGCTGTCTGAATAGTACGATAACCTTTCCCAGTAAAAGAACTTTTTAACACTCCTGTATCCACTAGCATTGTCATCCGCGGAGCCAGCAGTCTTTTGGTTAAATGTGCCTGCAGGAGTAGTCTCGGTGCGTTCTCTGTCACTCTACTGTTAACAGGTTTGGGATCTTTGAAGATGAGAGTAGTCTCAGCTTCGGAGAACTTCAGAACGACTCTGTTCCGAACGAGCGTATTTCGACCGAGTATAGCGTCTTCATAGATCCTCAGACCCTTTTCGTAAACCCAGATGTTCGAGTACATCCATGCATCTTGTGACACCATTATCAAGACGTTCTCGACCAGGCCCATTCTAGTCCGCACTATTTAATGCCACTGAAACACTTTGACGCGTTTGTATCTCGTGATCGCCTTCAACAGTCCCAATCTTTTGGCCGTCTCATAGTTCACAGTGAGACCGGTTGACCCAGAATCGACGTAAATCTTACAAGATCGACCATTTATCTTTGCCTGAAGGTATACCTTAGAGTTTAAGGTCACATGAGGGAAGGCAGATAAGTCTGGCATTTTGCACTTCATCGGAGGAGGAGATAAGTAAATCTGTAATATGCCGCTTGCAGATATCTTTGGCTATGTCTTACACCTTCTTTGTAGTCTTTTACTTTGTGCACCACCGCTAGACGACGTAAGTGTTCCCGATCGCAGCTTCATTAGTAAGAGAAAAAGTACACGAAATCCTATAATTACGTCACCGGAAGAGCGAGTAAGAATGATATACGACAAAAAGATATACTTAAATAGGAAAATTGACAATGCTTAAGTATGAAATTATAATCAAAGGCGTTGAGTGGGGAAAGGGCTCTACAGTCGCCTCTCATGAAGCTATTTCTCGAAGGGAACAGTATCACAAACTCATGCAGTATACCTTTCATGATGGGGAAAATGTATGCGATTTAAGTTGTAGTAAAGTTTGTGTGAAATGTACGAGGAAAATAGTTATGAAATTTCTGTCTTTAGGAAAGCACATAAAGACTGTGTTAGTGATATAGTTTCCTGGATGTATGGGTGCATCGTCTGTAGCGAATCAGCTTCACGTGTGGCGTAGTTTGTCAAAAATGTAGTAAAGTCACCTTGTGAACCTGCAGTGTTAAAAGAAGTCATAAAGTGTGTGATGATAATAAGTTTGTAATGTGTACAATGAACGTTTTCAACCGTTTTCAATAACACCTTAAAAATCTATCTAAGCAACATGATACATCATATGGCTGTCCTCGCAACAATATAAAACTTTACCCACTGTAACTTGTCTACTATGAAGATTAAATTGTTTCAATCTAAATAAAAGGGGGTCTAAAGGATGTTATTAGTGCTTTTCCCTACTTTTCCTGTTATAGTGAAGATGGTAAGGGAGTACAGCGATGGTCCATATACATCACCAATGAACTAATGGAGTCATATAATATGGTGAAGTTATCTAAATCATTCTCTAGTGCTGTTAGTAACAGGGAACCAATAATCAAAGTAGACAACTGTATCATATCGCAATTCTATGTAGGCAGTTGGAAGTATTCAATCGATATAGTTATCATACTCTACGAAGATATCACTACTTTCATCAATCGATATAGTTACCATACTCTAGAGCGAAGATACCACTAATTTCATCTATCATTTCGGGATTTGTGCGAGTCTCTTTTCAATTAGATGCTAATGTCCACCCAGAGCAGAAAAATGGTAGTGAAGATGAGGTTATAGTGAAAAAGCGGGCGTAGTAAATATGGCCTTTGACCCTAACTGCAAGGTTCAGGGTCAACGGCTAGTTGTGTTGAGGATGTCGTGATGATGAGGTCAGATCAAAGGCCTGCAAGAGTCAGATCAAAGGTCAGTGGAGTCGAGGATATAATGAAGATGTAGTGAAGATGGCCTTTTGTCTCGACTCGTAAAGGCGAATGGTGTCAAGGGTGTAGTGAAGATAAAGCATGGCGGAGATCAGGCTAGAATGAAGTTGGTTTTTGACCTGAACCATAAGTTTCAGTTCAAAGGTATGCGACGTCGAAGATATAGTGAATGTGGAGTGTAGTGAAGGAGTCCTGTGGTGAAAAAGAACATACAATGAAGAAACCCTTCCATCTGACCTCGAAAGTCTGAAAAGTTCAGATAAAGGGCCTATTTAGAAAAGATGAAGATATAATGTTGGTAAAGGCGTAGTGAAGGCAAGGGTGTAATGATGACTAAGGTGTAATGAAGATGGTCTTTTGCCTGAACAGCAAGGTTCAACTTAATGGCCATTTACTTCGAGAGTGTAATGAAGGTGATGAAGTTGAGGGTGTAGTGAAGTGTTTGTAGTGATGATGGCTTTTGACTTGAACGCCAAGGTCCAAGTCTGTGAGATGAGTGATGCAAAAAACTTCTTCTATGATATCAATACTTATTGATAATTAACACAGGTTTCGTTGTAACAGACCCTGTCTTACCAATCTCCAAGAATTTCTGAGTGAATCCTGTATTTCTATAAAGGCCGTGAGGGAAGCTCCTCATATATGACTGCTTTGTAAAGTAGAAATTCATGGTTCTGATACTGAAACGTGCAGTCGGTTACAAATGCCTAATCAAGAAAATAAAGAGTAGTATTAAACGGGAAAACATCAGAATCCTTAAAGTATACGAATCAACATAAAAAAAGATATGAACGATCTAGAACTGTTTAATGTCTAGATTTGCCGCTACTAAAAAGAAAAAAAAAAGATAACATTCAATGATATTCGAGAATGACTATAGATGTTTAAGAGAACAAAGAAACTGTCAACCTTTCACTAGTAAGCAACAGATACATACTGATCCTTCATGATTTACTAGTAAGACCGCACCCTGAGTATGTAGCGCAAATCTGGCCGCTACACTTTGAAAAAGACCAAGACAAACGCAACTGAACAAAAAGACCAAGACAAACGCAACTGAACAAAAAGACCAAGACAGACGCAACTGAACAAAAAGACCAAGACAGACGCAACTGAACAAAAAGACCAAGACAGACGCAACTGAACAAAAAGACCAAGACAAACGCAACTGAACAAAAAGACCAAGACAGACGCAACTGAACAAAAAGACCAAGAGAGACGCAACTGAACAAATAAGTGAATAAAGGTTGTGAGTGGTAAAGGGCTCAACATGTCGCCTCCCATAAAAAGGATAACATTACTGATACTACGACCAACCTACTATGAGAAAAGATTATAAAAGAAGTCAATATGTTCTTTCTACAGATATGACGACTCTGTTGCAAGACACCCCATGGATTTAATAACTTCGATAGAGCTATACTGTACGAAATACAGAGAGATTCTATAACACAGCATAATGGGCTAGAACCACAGTGGTACAAAAGATTCTTACTGTTAAAGGATATACGTAAATACAAACAGGAAAAATTTAAAGCTGGACACGGACTGTCTGGTGCTGTCTGGAGTGATCAAGACAAAAGACTCATGCGAAATGATACTGCGATTATTCCACTGGCTTGATCAAAATTAATCAGATACAAGAGAATTTCTTCAGCAGATATACCTACTGGACTCTCTCTCTCTCTCTCTCTCTCTCTCTCTCTCTCTCTCTCTCTCTCTCTCTCTCTCTCTCTCTCGTCATATGATCCGCGGCTCCATTTTCAAGATCAGCCGGGGTAACCCTTCATTACACAGAAACATCAGAAAGACAGGAAATTACTGCTTGTGGGATCAATACGAGGGAGTGTGTTTAGCGTTATGGCAAGGGTTCCCCCATTCTCTATGATGGCCCCGGGCAAACACGAGTTCGATGTGAGAGGGAGAAAGGGAAGTTGGAGGACGTGGGCAGAGAGATGGGAATGAAGGAGGAATGGGAAGCGACGTGTGGAGGTGTGTAGTAATGTGTGATGGGAGGATCTGATTACATGTACATGTGTGATTACTGTGATTACTATTTGTGTGCTACGAGAAGAGATTTACACTCATGGTGCCCTGGGTGGGGGGGGAGAGGGGGGGGGGAGAGCTATAAGCTATTTCCAGATGGAGATCTTTCCAGATATATATAATGCCTCATAAATAGATCGGTTGCAGGAGCATTAAGCACAGAAGACGTTCGTCTTCATACTTAAGAAACTTAGGCTTGATATTTGAGAGGATTTATACTTTGTCATAGTTCTGAGGTATGTTAATCTAGATAAAACAGAAATTGGAGATAAAATGAAGAATCGGGGGGTCTAATTTACACAGAATATTGGAAAAGAAAACGAAAAGATGTAAACAAGTTTTGTGTTGGGAACATTATTTGCAACTTGCTTTTCACGGTATCGACATTTGATGGGAAATACACACACACACACACACAATATATATATATATATATATATATATATATATATATATATATATATATATATATATATATATATATACTTAATCGCTGTTTCCCGCGTCAGCTAGGTAGCGCAAGGTAACAGACGAAGAATGGCCCAACAACTCATATACACATATATATATACATATACGCCCATACACGCACATATACATGCATATACATTTTGACGTATACATACATATAGTACACAGACATATACATACATATACAAATGTACATATTCATACTGGTTGCCTTCATCCATTTCCGTCGCCACCCCGCCAAACATGAAACAACATCCCCCTCTAATACTAATTACTAAAAATGTTTCCAATACAAAACTTGTTCATATCCTTTCGTTTTCTTTTCCAATATTCTGTGAAAATTAGACGCCTGATTTTTCATTTAATTCCCATTTCTGTTTTATTTAGATTAATATATCTTAGAACTGTGACATAGATAAATGAATATATATAAATATGAATATATATATATATATATATATATATATATATATATATATATATATATATATATATATATATATATATATATATATATATTATCTATATATATTTATCTATTTATATATTGATTTTGTAAAGCTTTTGCCGTAATCCGAATTTTTCCCTAATTCTTAGCGGAATTTTCAAAAGCTATCATGGAGGTGGTCCTGCAGCTGACTGCAGTATACAGACTAAATGGAACAGTTCGCTAAATAAAAAAAAAAGAAAAAAAAAAGGAAAGAGAAAAAGCGGGCATTAGGCAATATCTGGGAGTTGGTTAGACTGGATCCGAGTTTGTGAATATGCAAACTACTCCAGTCCGACAAAAATGCCCAGCTCTTCCTTGATTGGGTCTTTGGCACTACCGTAATACTGGCGGCCGAGGGAGAGAACGGCGCTGGCTACCGGGATCTGCCGGAATATCATCCTGGGTTACGAGTAGTGTTCGTTCGCGTCCAGCAGGGAGGAAACTTTATATTCCCCTTTCCCTCCCACAGGGCCATCTGCACTGTGAGGGTGTATGTGGCCTGAGAATGATCCAGAACGCCTGAAGGAGGTGTTGAAAGACTTGTCGGTTGGTGAACGTGGCTTGAGACTGACTGCCTGAAAGACCCTGCGAGATGATAGGCCTAAAAAGTACAAACAACTAATCAACCATCTTCTTTTAATTGCTTACATGTCATTATCTTCTTCTCCTCGTCAATTCTTTTTTTCTTGTCTTCTTTGAATTTAGGTGACTGGAAGCCTTTCCCCATTCTATCCTGGGATTCTTTACTATTCCCTCGTGGAATATTACCTGGTGTACTCTGTAGCCTCCCTACATGATCTGGAAGCTTCTTCCTCCTCTTCCTTTCAAATAATCCTAACCTCTTTTTTTCTGGATCCACCTCCTTCTTTCCAAAGATTCTTGAATCTTTCCTAGAACACTTCCTCCTCTTTTCTCAGAATTTTCGTAAAGACTTTTCTGGATTCTAACCTCCCTCCGCCAAGAATCTTTCCATATTTTTTCATGGAACCCTTTCTTCTCATTGTTTTCCAGAATCCTTTCATCTCCTTACTAGAAACCTTTCTCATGAACTCATCTCTCTTCTTTTGTAGAGTCCGTCCTTCTTTCTTTGAACTTTTCTGCCTCTTCCCTTGAGCTCTTTCCACATTTTTCTTATTGGAACATTTTACCTTTACTTCCATACCCCTCACAAATCCCCTCATCCTCCATCTAACTTTTCTTATTGCCTTATCTATCTCTCACCTTTCAACCTCAACATTTTAATATCTCTATTGTTGTTGTGTTCTTTAATTCTCCTATAGTTTGTTACCTTTTCCTCATGTTTATTTCTGATTTCTCCTTTCCATACTCTTCCCTTACGTCATCCCTCAGTAAAGGACATTCACCAAGGGGACCATCTTCTTGCACAGTCGTGGATGAAAAATCACATATATTATCCGGAAGATGTGTGTCGGGATAATAGAAGCACAATATAAAAGAAACTTGACTTGTTGCTCCCAAATATCTTCACAGTTTTAACCATCTCGTTACTTTCAAGTGTCTTCTTCCCTCCAGTGATTTGTTGTCTCCAAGTATCATGCTACATTCATGTATCTTGGTGCCTCCCAGTGTCTTATCTTCACTCATCTTGTTGCCTCCAAGTACCTTGTAATCTCCAAGCGTCTTGTCTCCTTCAAGCGTCTTGTTACCTTCAAGCGTCTCGCTGATTTCAGGTTCCTCTTTGTTGGCTGTGAATGTCTTACTGGCCTTAATTGGCTTTTTGGCTCCTGGTGCCTTGTTGGCCTCAGGTGTCTTGTGAACTCCAAGTATCTTGATTTTGTGTTGGCTCCAGGTGCCTTGTTGGTTCCAGGTATCTTATTGGTTCCAGGTGCCTTGTTGGTTCCAGGTATTTTATTGGCTCCAGGTGCCTTTTTGGTTCCATGTATCCTATTAGTTCCAGGTGCCTTGTTGGTTCCAGGTATCTTATTGGTTCCAGGTGCCTTCTTGGTTCCAGGTATCTTATCTGTTCCAGGTGCCTTGTTGGTTCCAGGCATCTTATTGGTTCCAGGTGCCTTGTTGGCTCCAAAATCTGAGTTCGCCCCGTATGGTGTGTTGGTTCTTTTCTTTGCCAAGGTGACCCTAGGTGTCTTGAATGTCCTGGGTCCAGTCTTCCTAGCTCCAGATTTATGTTTTAACGATATGTTCTGTTGGCTTCAGGTGGCTTCTGTTGACTCGAGGTGTTCTGTTGACCACAGAGTCCTCCAATGGTTTCAGTGTCATGTTGAGAATATCGCAATGTAATCATTGTTTACAGGCGGCAAAATCACTGTCCATATAGACCCGACCTGTTGTGTGTGTGTGTGTGTGTGTGTGTGTGTGTGGTGGGGGGGGGGGAGATAAATTGTCTCGTCCCGCCACAAACCGCGGGGAACTTGCCATCCTTGGAACGCATCTCACGTTTTACTCTACCCCAGAAAATAAAAACATTCGAGCGTATCATATTACATTTGTTGGACATATTCGAAAAAAAATAAACGCATATTTGTTTCTCAAATAAAAATTTTCGTTTCACTTTTTCACGTGATTTCAAAGGAAATAGAAAATAGGGTAACGTTTACGAAACGAGATCGTAATACTGAACTATGATCGCTAGTTTTGCTTACGCGGAAGGGAAAAAAGAATCGGCAAATGAATAAACTGCTCTTTGGTCGGATACAAGAAAATCACTCGACAAAGACATTGAAGGATGACGTATAAGACCGCATGGAAGACTGAGTGAGAGTTTTGAGAGTGAGTGAGTTTTGAGAGAGGAAATATACATTTGGCTCTTCTGTCTACAAAGAGTGGTGGGGCAATGACAGATGAAAACAAGAGAGAGAGAGAGAGAGAGAGAGAGAGAGAGAGAGAGAGAGAGAGAGAGAGAGAGAGAGAGAGAGAGCTGTTCAAGATAGGAGGCCTCTGGATCCTTCGAGAAAAATCATGACAATGATTGAGGAAAAAAGGACCAACGGAAAACAGTTCTGTCGCATAGACCAGATGGTTGTGGTATTCAGGCTGTTGGCAAAAGCTATGTTGGGGGATGCTGGCGGTGTTGGCAGTTGAGATGGGAGTAAATAATACAGGCGAATATACAAGACTTAGCATGTCAAGGGGAAGTACAAGACGCTGGCCGTGCTGTCAGGGTTGGTCAAGAAAACTATACTGAAAATGTTTGGACGTTTGTAGAGGATGCATGATGGTGGGCTGGTCAAAATATAAACTTAAAAAAAAGATAGAAGATATTCATAGAAGGAAAAAGAGAGAGGGAATGGCAATCGGTCTCCTGGGAGGGTAAAATGAGGGAATGTATTGGGAGAGGACCCGGGAAGTGTGATAGTATGTTTGAATACGGCAGCCTGGAGAGTTTATAGCTGTGGCCCTCCGACCCATGGGAAGACGAGGCCTCAGAGAATATAAAGAGAATAGAGCACTGATTGTTTGACTACACAGGGGTTCACCCTGTGTACCGTCACTGTCATATTTAGTGTCACTGCTTGTGTTAGGTGCAGAGTCACTCATCCGTATGCTGAAGAAAGTCACGTAAGTTAGCTTAACTCGCGCAGTTACTTTAAGTTAAACAATTCGATTTCCATCTCTACGAAAAATCAAAGGAGAAAAATTATGCACTACCTTTGGAAGACCTGCTCTTTGCAGACGCCATGAGACTGTCACCACAGGGGGAACTAAAGGGAGGTCTTCTTCAAGCCAGGATAACCCGACAGATTTCTTTTCAAGTCAGTGACGTTATTGCCTGATGTCAGAGTGTTAGAGAAGGGAGTATCTACCTCCGACTACCAGCCTGCTGAAACCCTCTCGTGGCGGCTATGTTCCAATAATCTTCACTCTCCCCTCGACACATTTATATTCTGACGGTTGCGAATCCAAGTTCACAGGCGGAGTACCAGCTCTTCCTCGGAAAACAAAGAGGTTTCTTCTCTAATCAAAGAGAAAATCCAACTGCCCTATATTCCTCCAAGGCTTTCTCCTGCACGATATTGCGGGGTAATCAGAGTGATCAGAATATCCGTTCTTCCGTCGTGCTCAATATACCACCGAAACATGATACTTTTGTGGAATTTTTATATCCTACCGAATCAGTGTTTTCAGGGTGAAAGATATCTGTTGTGCAAAAGCTAAGAAAGAATGATAAGAGAATTGTATATATATCATATAGGGCTCCACCCCTGCAACCCTGACCAAACATCCCCCTCACGTCGGTATTGGCTGGGCCGCCACAATCGCTCCTTCAGTCTGCCATCTCATCCTCTTTCTTTCACGTCATTCTGCCCTACACACTGACCCTCTCCCCACTCTTTCCCTCATTTCTAAAGCTTTCTTCCTCCCTCCCCGTTCTTCGTCGCACTCTGCTCCCTTGTTGTCCTCCCACTCCCCAGAATTTCCTCCCTCGGGCGACCTCCGGCTCCCTCAGCCAGTCCCCGCCACCTCCCTCCCGGCCTTACACAGGAACGCATTATTAGGTAAACCCTCAGGCTGGTTACGACAGGCACCGATCCCCCGAGAAGGAGACTCAATACTTTCTCCTTCCCCTCACCTGGCTGCAGGTTCCCTCACTTTCCCTCACAGCCCTTAGCTCCACTCACTGTTCCTCACAGTTTCTTAGTTTATCTCATGTTCCCTCTCCTTATCTATCTAAAATTCTTTATATCATTTCCTTTCATTTCTCCTTCAAAACGTCCTTATCTAGCACACAATTTTGCTTCATTTCTCTTTGCAACGCATCGCATCCTCCTCACACCCCTTCTTCGCTCCTCCTTCCCTTACTACACAATCTTTCATTCTCTCCCACTTCCCTGCGTCTCCCCACAACCGTTCACATCACCTCACACACGTCTCCACTTTAGACACACCTTTCCTCATGGAACACGCCCCCTCACACCCTCCCTTAGCTGCAGTCTGTAAGCCCAACTTTGAGGCTCCGTGTCCTAGATATTTTACGCTTAAAGAATGTATTCCTAAGTTATTACCAGTTCAACCGTGAGAGCTGCGTTCACGCCGCCAGTTTATAAGCATCACACCGGATTTCTTTTATCAAAAAAACGGGAGACGTACAGGTAAAGCATTTCCTAGCATGAGATTACACGGTATTACACACGTAACTGCCCTTATCATGCGTCGTAAGTTACCATTATACTGTCTTAGTTACGGGGAAAGATTGTCCATAACCTTAAGCTTATGATTAATTCATGGAGTGGGAGCGGCACCGCGGCATGAGAATAGAGGGTGGAAGATCACGGATTTCGCCGAGACCCGAGTCAATATGTTTCACGCCCGAAGTTTTAGGGTTACGTGAGCCAAAAGCAGACTAGTAAAGTGATAGTTGATAACACGGAAGCTCGTTTTTGCAACCGGGTTAGCATGTAAATTTACATGTATTTCATGGAAGCAAACCATGTGTGACTGCATGTATGTTTGTGTACATATTTCCATACGTGTTCATAATACACAGGTGCGTTTCGATATTTCGCTGTGTGCAGTAGTACGTCCAAGTATATATATATGAATGGTATGTACGTATCAACCCTTGCGAGTATGCCTGTATGTAAGTTCTTGTCTCTACGTATGTAGTTCGTTTTAGGACACTTTTGTTTACAATATGCATTTCAAGGTGTTCAAGTAAGTCAGGTAAGTCGGGGACTTGACTTAATCACTGCTTTGGTTCGCTGAATATCTTGCCTTCTACGTTGGCTTCACTTCTCCCTCCTGTTGACTTTCTCAGTCTCTGGATTTTTAATCATCTCTACTCCCTCGCGATTTGGCCATCTCGCTGTTTTTTTGCTTACTTTTTTCTGACGTTTAACTTTGCTGACGGCCTCAATCATTCGATTTCCTCTTTGCTTCCTCACTACCTTGACTTCCTCATTCTGTCTTGGCGTCATCGACATTTTGACATTTGAATTCATTTCTCTCACTAAGTTACCACCCAACACTATTTCCTGTTCTCCACAATGTTGGCTTCCTCAAGTTTTACTTCACCCCTTCACATATTTCATGACCACAGTCACCTCCTCACCAAAGTGACCTGATCGTTATCTCGTCTTCCTCACCACTTTAACTCCTCTACAGTCTAGCCCACGGAGGAGAGAAGATAGGGGCCGATGAGCAGGGAAAGGCGGAGCGAGGGAGACTTAATCTTCGGATTACCCTCTCACACCCTTGTCAATGAATGGGGGATTACATATGTACTTTGAGGATTTCAGACGGGTGGATAATACGAAAGGGATTACTAGAGGCCCGCGGTGAAATCCAATGATTAAAGGGATTTATGCGTACTTCGATGTAATCCAGAAAAAGCGGACTGACTTGGGGACTAAGCGTAACGTGTGGTGTATTTGGTGTCCTACAGGGAGATTGATGGATAACGAAAGTGGATTACATGTAAATTTTAGTATATGGCGCATAAAGCCCATACATATGTGTATACTTACTTCCCAGTCCCACGAGCCACTAGCACACAGCCTTGATATCAGCCCTTCCCTTATTAAGCCTTCCGCCATCGCCCTTAGTACCAATAAGAGGGAGGAGGAGATTAAAGCGGACTCCCTCCGCCAACTACACCTTCTCCCCGTGCGAAGGACTCCCTCATTTCTCGTACTTTCTATTCCACTCTGTAGCGCTGCCCCCTTAAAACCCCCCCTCCCCTCCCCTCCATCCTAGTGCCAATAAAGCGTAGGGAATGAAGGGAGGAATTTTAGTGTCCCCCTAACAAAGGGGAGTGGCAGAGTCCCCTGACAAATCAGTAGCGTAACCCCAGAGAAGCAGGGTTGCCATACGATCGTCATAAAACCTGTCCTTGTTATCCTCCCAATGTGGTCCTCCCCCACGCGGAGCAATGGTCACGTCCTGGTCCGTACAGGACTCGGTGTGCTAAGGCTATGGATGGTGAAGGGAGCGGTGTGTGTGTGTGTGTGTGTGTGTGTGTGTGTGTGTGTGTGTGTGTGTGTGTGTGTGTGTGTGTGTGTAATCGCATTTGCATAGAAGTATTCGTGTAGATGAGACAGAGAGTGGCTAATAGCAGTTATGACGGAGATCGAGAAATATGCATGCAGCATATGCAAATTTAAATTCATCATCTTTTACGTTTGCTTTTCTTGATATTTGTGTACCTTTATAAAGCATGCGTACGAGTCGACCCGCACATCATCAGGAGCCGAGAGATCCTCCGTACTAAACTCTTTCGTATTTGATCCTCTTTATTGGACACACAAGCCCCTGCAGCACTTCTGAAACTCTGCGTCTCTCTCTCTCTCTCTCTCTCTCTCTCTCTCTCTCTCTCTCTCTCTCTCTCTCTCTCCCTGCTATCAGCAGGGAGGAAGGGATTCGACGTAGTGCCACGTTTACTGTACATCGGAGGCTCGAGATCCTTAATGATACAGAGTACTTAACGGTCTTACTATAATGAGAATATTGTTTCCAGTTCATGTGGTACAACGTAACACTGACTCGGCTCGTTAGTAAACGCAAAGTCGATTCTACTGAGGACGTCCAACAAGTAGACCCATTTGCCTATCATCTCGTATGGCATCTGTAATCTTGAATGATGACTCTTTGCTAAGCACTGCAAAATCCCTATCGGGTGACCTCGCTCTTGTGGAAAGTCCCCAAGTCATCTTGGGGTTCCTGCCTGTGTCATTCCAAAGGCGGCGGATTTCATCACCTCCATCCTAAAAGACTGCTGACAACTTACCGGAAACTAACACTGCCGGAATTTTAACAATTCGACCCTAAGGACAGCAAGAAACTTAATGAGCTCTCTGGTTCTTGAGCTTCTTCAAACATCATTGGTCAAGATATTCAAATTGAATTGTGATGGATTCCCTCTCAAATACTTCTCTGCATGCATGACGAAGCTGATGCTTTAGCCGTAAAGAGCTTGCTGCATACAACACTGGGTTGTCAGTCATTAATTTGAAAACAACTAGCAGACCTCTTTGAAGCAAGTAAACGAGTTCATATAGCACAAATAGAAAAATCTTTCATCACAGTGAAATGTGTAAAGTAAATGATTTACGGTGTATGAAGCAATGAGATCTGCATTACAAGATGTTGCAATTGCTAAAGTCTGGCTAGGCTATAGATACTACTGGAGTTTTGGCCCAACTAGGCTATAGGTACTACTGGAGTTTTGGTCCATCTGGAGATGTTAATCATATGAATTGTCAAATTTGTTGTCAGAGATTTGTACTTAAGCTAGAATATTAAGTATCAGAAAATGAAAGATTAGCTTTTTAGGAATAAGTTTAAGTAACCTTTGCAAGATTAGTCACAACGCCTCGTTTTTTTGCAGCTCGTCGGTAAAACTTACCAAATGAAAGACTACGTAACGTAAGTAACAAAGCTTATGTAATGATCCAGTTTTGTAACAACTACTTTAATTGTATCAGCCAACTGGGGTTTGACGAGGATCCTTTGTGACCTCTGTCATCAATTTGCGCTGTGACCTCTGTCATCAATTTGCGCTACCGCTCACAGGATGCACATAGGGTACGCAATAAATTTGCCAGGGATACCGACACAAACCCAAAGTCATATCATTTTGGATATAAACGGAGAAGAATTAAGCATCATGAAAGACTCAATGAATGTTATTGACACCCATAACGCCCTCCCTTTTTTCTTCCTCTCTTAATTTCATCGAGATCCCACAGTCGTAGCAATGACAGATGCAGGGAACATGGCGAAACACACAACACCTGGGAAAGCCCTCTGTTTAGACATCACGAGTAAGACTTCCTTTACGACTAGGTGCTTCTGGGATCCACATTGTCTCCTAATACCATGCTACTTTCTTGGCTTCGCGTGCAATTTCCAGTCAATTGACTTTCAAAAATGATGTTAGTCACCTTACGAGACTACGAGTGAGCATAATCTGTCAGTGATTAGAATAATCATACGAGTAACTCCTCCAGACCCACTTCTCCATGGGCCCACAAGCAAGGCAGGCAGGGTAAAGCCATCGGGGAAAAGAGGGCGCCAGCCATGCCCGAACAACGCTACAGCTCCCACAAAGGAGGTCAACGTACAAGCTGTAAGGATCACCCAAGCTAAGGACCCACAACCCTGTTCGCAATGGTACAGCCCTTTTCATTGTCGCTCTTATCTAAGCCGACGATCAGTGTATCTGCAGGAAAGCAATGTATCTGCTGCAGAGAAATGGCTGAACAGCACGACCGAAAGGCTTAGAGTTGAAGTTTTTTTTTTTTTCTTTTTTACTGGACGGCACGTCAGGCAAGACAGGATCCGTGGAATTATATCGAAATGTCTCGCCTCTGCCAACTGTCCTTCTGAAAAAGAATCCCAGTTTCTCAGAACTGATAGGAGTGGCAAGTGGCCTGACGGTAAAACATCATTTCCAGGAAGAGGGGGAGGCAGCTGCAATGAAATCACACACATGCTGACATATACATGGAGGGGACTTTAGAAAACTAAGATAACACTGTAGCATTCAGTGAACTACAAAATATCAAATAAAGGGCATTCGTATTGCAATACTAATTGGTCCGCAGACGCAGTGGCCCAGGGAGAAGAATGCTTCGCAATGTCTAGACGACCTTAGATCTTGTTCCCTAATCAACTGAAAACGAGAGAGCAGCCACCTTCCGGTTTCAGCACCCCAGCACTGCTATCTAGCGGGAGAATACAAGTTGCAATATCGGTTCACGCTCAGATCTCCAGAGAAGTGGAGGAACATTGAAACATAGTTCTAACTTTATTACTTTAAAAGTACTTTCAATATTCTGTATGTTTTACCACCGGAATCAAAAAAGAAAAAAAAAAAATGCAGAAAGGTATGGTAAGATAATATTTGTCCTCGAAAATAAACTTTTCCTGTACAATCACTGTTCTCTCTGATCTTATGTCACACACACACACACACATCATATATATATATATATATATATATATATATATATATATATATATATATATATATATATATATATATATATATATATATATATTTCTTTTTTCTTTTTTGCTTTGTCGCTGTCTCCCGCGTTTGCGAGGTAGCGCAAGGAAACAGACGAAAGAAATGGCTCAACCCACCCCCATACACATGTATATACATACGTCCACACACGCAAATATACATACCTACACAGCTTTCCATGGTTTACCCCAGACGCTTCACATGCCCTGATTCAATCCACTGACAGCACATCAACCCCGGTATACCACATCGATCCAACTCACTCTATCCCTTGCCCTCCTTTCACCCTCCTGAATGTTCAGGCCCCAATCACACAAAATCTTTTTCACTCCATCTTTCCACCTCCAATTTGGTCTCCCACTTCTCCTCGTTCCCTCCACCTCCGACACGTATATCCTCTTGGTCAATCTTTCCTCACTCATTCTCTCCATGTGCCTAAACCATTTCAAAACACCCTCTTCTGCTCTCTCAACCACGCTCTTTCTATTTCCACACATCTCTCTTACCCTTACGTTACTTACTCGATCAAACCACCTCACACCACACATTGTCCTCAAACATCTCATTTCCAGCACATCCACCCTCCTGCGCACAACTCTATCCATAGCCCACGCCTCGCAACCATACAACATTGTTGGAACCACTATTCCTTCAAACATACCCATTTTTGCTTTCTGAGATAATGTTCTCGACTTCCACACATTCTTCAAGGCTCCCAGGATTTTCGCCCCCTCCCCCACCCTATGATTCACTTCCGCTTCCATGGTTCCATCCGCTGCCAGATCCACTCCCAGATATCTAAAACACTTTACTTCCTCCAGTTTTTCTCCATTCAAACTTACCTCCCAATTGACTTGACCCTCAAACCTACTGTACCTAATAACCTTGCTCTTATTCACATTTACTTTTAACTTTCTTCTTTCACACACTTTACCAAACTCAGTCACCAGCTTCTGCAGTTTCTCACATGAATCAGCCACCAGCGCTGTATCATCAGCGAACAACAACTGACTCACTTCCCAAGCTCTCTCATCCACAACAGACTTCATACTTGCCCCTCTTTCCAAAACTCTTGCATTCACCTCCCTAACAATCCCATCCATAAACAAATTAAACAACCATGGAGACATCACACACCCCTGCCGCAAACCTGCATTCACTGAGAACCAATCACTTTCCTCTCTTCCTACACGTACACATGCCTTACATCCTCGATAAAAACTTTTCACTGCTTCTAACAACTTGCCTCCTACACCATATATTCTTAATACCTTCCACAGAGCATCTTTTATCAACTCTATCATATGCCTTCTCCAGATCCATAAATGCTACATACAAATCCATTTGCTTTTCTAAGTACTTCTCACATACATTCTTCAAAGCAAACACCTGATCCACACATCCTCTACCACTTCTGAAACCACACTGCTCTTTCCCAATCTGATGCTCTGTACATGCCTTCACCCTCTCAATCAATACCCTCCCATATAATTTACCAGGAATACTCAACAAATATATATATATATATATATATATATATATATATATATATATATATATATATATATATATATATATATATATATAATATGTGTGACGTAATTTCTCATATAAAGCTACCTGCACCTAAAAATAGAAGTTGAAAATATGTCTTAAATCAAAATGAAAGTGGCAGAGGTGTTGTGATTCTGTTTTAATTCAAAGGGAGGCAGTGCATGTTAAGATGAGTTACACAGAGAGGAGTATATACAGACAACCAGACAGATGGACAGACTTATACACACACACACACACACACACACACAAACACACACACACACAAACACACACACACACACAAACACTTGATCAAAACCACAGACCAATGACCTAAAAACTGAAACACTCCGTGAGAGATGTAGGGTTAGAGCAACCAGAAGATATATCATGAAATTAAGCAAAAAAAAACTTTTAAAAATGCGTGGAAGTACTTCTATGTCTCACAGGGCAAGAGTGGCGGAAATGGAATAGAATGAATGAGGACATGGTTAATGCAGAGAGTATACATGATTCTAAGAAGTTGCACGATAGTAGAGAATGTTCAAGAGATGGGGGCCCCCGCGAGTGTAAAAAGTCCCTCCCCTAACGGTACAAATAGGTAATTACATGTCTTTCTCTCCCATTGGTCACCTGCCCGGTAAGTATACACACACACACACTCCAGGCGATCCGATCGGGCACGCACTTCCTTCACCCGTTATTAGTCGCCCTCATGTTTCACAGTGAATGCCTAACTACTTATTACTCATCACTCACCCATGATCTCTCACTACCAACAATCATCCCTCTCCCCAATCCCTCATGCACTGACTCATTCTTTAGCTTCTCTTTGCCCTTAACCTACACCTTCATTCTGCAGAGTGAGGCCCTCCCCCCCCTCACACTTCTAACTCACACCCTGACCACTGACATCTCATCCTTTACCCCATCCCCCACCCCCTGCCTTCCCTTCACTCTATCCCTTGTGCCTAACCCTCACTCTTCACACTCACGTCCAGCCACTGTCCCTCCCAAGACCATCAATGCATTTAAAAGAGGGCTTGATAAACACTTTAATGATATTCATTATCAGTAAATAAGATATTCATAGCTTTTTATCATCCTGTCCGAGAATTTTTTCATACATGTACATCAATTTCCCCTTTACCCAAGAGAGCCTTAAGTCCTCCTTTCCAATATAACCCAGCGACTGTACCTAGAATGGAATGTCTTTTCCATTCATCTTCCTAGTGAGAGGTATTCCTTCATGGCCATTTTCCTTCTGACAGATATGCCAGGGAAGAGGTGAGAGTTGAAGAGCTTTCTGCTTTGGTATCTTGTATCAAGATCATAACATATAATGTGCTGCTACTGTCCTCCGGAAGATAACCTCATCATGGGTCATCAGGTCTTCTGATGTGTTCCTATGTAATCATCCTTCACCTGCGACCCTTGCCGTCACCTCACGCATGCTCATCATCACTCATTATTAACTCCTCACCATCATCCCTCAGTCCTACGTCCTCGCTCTCACTCCCTACCAGCCACGACTCATCACACTCTCACCTCTCACCCAACAACTCCACATTCCTCACTTCTTATCTCCAGACCCTTACCTTCTTACCTTTATCACCCTCCTAAACCTCACTTACAGTCCTCCAGCCCTTATCATTCATCTTTCACTACCTCACCCCCCTCTTTCTCCCCACATGAGGGTAGGGTGAGGGGGGGGGGGGGGGAAGAGGAAGACAGGGCACTATACTGGGTCCGGGGAGATCTGTGGTGATGTGAGGAGGAGAAGAAGCGAGAAGTAGGGAGCTGACGACGCTTGGGGAGGAAGACAAGGAAGGCTGGAATGCGAAAAGGGGGGTGTTATTCACCCCCTGGAAAGGGGAAGCAGGGGAAAAGTGCAGAAGGGAAGAGGAATGAGTAGACCTGAAGACAGAGGATACAAGGAGGCTCAGAAGAAGAAGATGATGATGGAGATAGATAGAGAGAGAGAGAGAGAGAGAGAGAGAGAGAGAGAGAGAGAGAGAGAGAGAGAGAGAGAGAGAGAGAAAGAGAGAGGTATGATTGGTTGTCTCTAGTTTTCCCTCCATCACGGTCGCAGTAGTGGGGCAGGAAGCTCTTAAGACTCCACCTTCCCTGACGCTGAAGGCTTAGGAGAGAGCAGCAGATGATAACTTGTGGGTCAGCAGGGTACTGATTCTAGGACGACATTATTGTTCCTGAATCTACAACATCTCGCAACATTCAAGGGGCCGACGTAAGTCACATAACAGATAAGTGAGATTAAATGTTAGTTTGGGGATCCGCGTCAAAGCTGAAACTGGTGAAACACCGCGAGAGACCAGCTCCTCATCTGACAAGTGACATGGGAGGTGACGCTTAATATCTCAGTTATAGACGGTATAGATAATGGAAAAGAGGAAGTAATATATATATATATATATATATATATATATATATATATATATATATATATATATATATATATATATATATATATATATGTATATGAGTAAAGACATGGCACAAAAACAAGATCAAGAGGCGGGGTAACACAGATATATCATTCTCTTGCCATAACATACAAACAGTAATCACACACACATACGTGTACCAGCCAAAGCTAGGTGTAAGTGTGCGTGAGTGTGTGTGTGTGTGTGTGTGTGTGTCATGTATGGATGTTTTATGAGTACATGATACAAATACAAGACAACAACGGACCACTGAGTGGTTCCTAGGTGATAGAAGAAGAGATCTGAAATAAAAAAAAAAGAAATATTTGGAAACAATATAAACGAAGTCGCAAATAATTCCAGTCATGGACTTGAAGAAAAAATGTTTGTCAACCCCATTACTAAATGCATTTCTGGTGCGGATCTCAACTACACATACTGGTAATTCAATCCTACTGAAGAAAAGGAAAAATACTTTGCTTCATTCGAGGCAAGCCGTTGCCCCACGAGTTTGTATTCATCGCCCTAAGTAAAATGAGACTTATCTGGTCTTCAATGGATGTCAAAGTTTATGATCATTTTGAATACCTGAATAAGATCACCACTCAACCCTCATTCTTCTAGGATAAATAAGGAAAGGTCTTGTAGATGGCATGTCACTAGATTCATTTTTCATTCCGGGAACAATCGTGGCAGCTTGCCGCTGTGGTATACCCTCTCCATTCTATTCATACGTCTTCCCAAGTAAGGTGACAAAATTGAATAAATGGAGAAAACGCATCACTGAACAACAGAGTGAGAATGAGTATTTTTCCATGTGCAGCCGAACTCCTTACCAATGAAGCCTAGAGTTTTGTTCGTCTTTTTCACTTCTATGCGCTGCCTACTTAGCTTTACGTCACCAGAGACTATTACTTATACGTATCGTCTCATTTACCTTTTATGAAGCAAAAGAAGTCCTGCCATAGCATTTCTTCCCGGTTTTTTTTTACTGTTCATATGTAAATCTTGCCACTTATAAATGTCATACCTTCTTCCACTCGTCTACCACACTGTTTCTATAACAGTGTTTCTTCACTTCTTTTACCAATGTCATGCTATGTTCTCTCGTCGTTTCGAAAAGGTGTCCACCACCCTGATGAAGCTGTATGTATGTGATGAAGAACAGATAAGTTAAGGGTGGGTTACTGCATTCAAGCGGCCATTTGGCTGAAAATATATAACTGAGAATAACAGTACTGGGAGGGGGGAGGGGTCATAACAGTAACTAGTTAATTAGTTATAAGTGCTTAAGATCAAAGTGGGGCTGGATACTTCCATGCTTAAGTGTGTGTGTGTGTGTGTGTGTGTGTGTGTGTGTGTGTGTGCAAGGAGGTACAAGATGTGTGTGGAGGTTGGTAGGTTGAAGTGCAAGTGAGTACAGCGGCAGAATAAACAGTGTGGGAGAGTAATTACGCCATTATCTGCCCCCGGAAGTAATCATACAGGCCCCTCCTCTTCCCCCTCCTCCGCTGAGTAACAAAGCAATAGTTCTCAGAATTTCAACCATGTCGTATTTGCAGAAGGTGTTATAGGCAGATGAGAGATATAGCGATATTAATTATATGCGCATTGCATGCGTCAGTGCATTACGTGTCGTATCATCGTGCATATGAGGTGTGTAATATTATCTGTTCCTCTCTAACCTTCCACTACTTCATTCGGACCTTTACATACACCTGTGCCCAAGTGGATTATGTTGACGTACTGGCCTCCAATTGCTGGTATTGTTACGATAAACTACACAGACAGCACACTGGGTGAGTAAGAGATAATTACTTTAACACACACACACACACACACACACACACACACACACACACAATTTAAGTTCATAGATAATTACAGTGATACACATCTACTTTTGGTGCAAGTAACTGTGTAGATACGCATCCGCTCATATAAGTAATGACTGACAGACACGACATCAAACCTTATTACTGAATGATTCTGCAATATATATATATATATATATATATATATATATATATATATATATATATATATATATATATATATATATATATATATATATATATATATAATCCCTGAGGATAGGGTAGAAAGAATTCTTCCCACGTATCCCTTGCGTGTCGTAGAAGGCAACTAAAAGGGGAGGGAGCGAGGGGCTGGAAATCCTCCCCTCCCGTTTTCTGTTTTCTAAAAGAAGGAACAGAGAAGGGGGCCAAGTGAGGATATTCCCTCCAAGGCTCAGTCCCCTGTTCTTAGCGCTACTTCGCTAACGCGGAAAATGGCGAATATATATATAAAAAAAATTACAGTAGACTAAATTTACCAGAAAACCCACTACAAAAGAAGTCCCAAAAGCAGACATAAGTCTATACAAAGCACACCCAAAACTACACCATGGGAGAGAGAAATGACGTCAAGCTTTCTGAAGTAGAGGGGGAAAACCCAGTGACAAACGAGCGTATAGTGTAGTTCAATACGTAAAGAAAACGGCACATGCACATGAAGCAAGGGTGGCAGGCCCCGTGTTGTGTTGGTGTATCAGGGTGAGGGAGGGAGGGAGGGAAGGAGAGAGAAAGAGAGAGAGAGAGAGAGAGAGAGAGAGAGAGAGAGAGAGAGAGAGAGAGAGAGAGAGAGAGAGAGAGAGAGAGAGAGTAGCCATAACGAGGCAACTGGGGGATTCTAATTAGCATATCTCGACTTCCTTGCCTGGTCCACTTCAGCCACAGGGAAAAACTGTTTTATAGATCTCCGGTGGTAGAGGTCCCATGACGCGGGAGACTACAAGTTGCTTCCTTCCTTTAGTGCCCCTCTGGGCTCAATACCAGTCTGGTTGTTGCTCTGATAAATCAGCTCTGATAATTCATTACCTTTACATGGCCAGTGTTATCTGTCTTATGCGAAAACGTGGGGTACAACATATGTACCCTCCAAAGACTGGATGTTAAACTGAACAAATTTCATCTGGACTTTTACATAAATTTAAATTCTCTTTTTTTTTTACCAGTGTATGTAAATGAGATCATGTCAATATACATCGCTATCCTTAATAGCACACATCGTCAGTCGTGAAAGAGAACATACACTACCTTAGTCGAGGGTTTGTATAACCCAGCAATGTACGCAGTGAATGGGCTCATACATTGTTCACCCTAGTTAATGAGGCTCATTGTCCTTCTGGGCGTGTAACTGGGGAAAAGCGAGGGCTAGATAAGACAACAGCCAGCGACCCGGGAGCAAACCTCTCCCGATACGCCTCCAGGAATGTTAGTCTGCTCTCTATTACGAGTCAGGAATCAGAGTACGTACTCATGGGGAAGGGGATGCGGGAGTGGAGTAGCCAAGGCAAAGGTATTGGATGTGGATGGAAAGGGAGGATTAGGTTGGTAGCCTGGGAGGTGTAGTGGAAGAAGAATTAGTATGGTGTGGTGGGGAACTTCGGAACCTGAAGGAGCAATATGATTTCATGGACGAGGGACGGCACAGAGAACTGAAAGCACGTTAAGTATATAAGTAGGTGTAAGGAGAGAGATATGAAACGGTATAGATACAGATATGGGCTTCATGTAGGTGACACATGGCACTGGAAAAAGTTTGGTATACTTTAGGTCGTAGGAGCGGGTTGAGGGACTGCGTTGAGAGAGACGTGTGAAGGATGAGCGGGTAAGGTTGTGAGGTTTACTTCAGACGGCAAACCGCTAAATGATTTACTCAATACTTTTTTTTTTTTTCTAATCGTGAGGTGATTCGATTTCTGAACCTATAAACAACGCAGTTACGATGCGTCAGATATGAATTTCCTAACAGAAAATTCGGTTAAGGTACCGACAGATAAACAGTTCAGAGAAACAGACACTCGTATGGACGGCAAAGACCTAATGCTCTACCAACATCATTGTTAAAAATGTTCATTGTACAGCGAAGTGAACTGTCCAACACATCTCACTTTATGTTCCAAGATTCATCAATTCACCAGCAGCCTCAAGCGGACACTTTCACCTGGACGTACGGGAAGGGCGTCTGGTCATTCAGACAACAAATATTAAGAGTATGATATTCCCTATATCCCTTTCCTGGACTCTACGAGAAAGATGCTGTATCTTTTGTTTCTGTGCCATTGAATGGGGAAAATATCTTACTTAGACGAAAATCATAAGCCGGGAGACCTTATAAGGACGGCTACAGCTAAACTAAGACACTGTCTGCGAAGAGATCAGCTCCGTGACCCAACACAAAGCAACTCCTCCGAGCAAGGCCTCACGGAAGCCGATAATTCCATTCCGAATGCATTCAACGCTCGCGTCAACCCCAGCAAAACCTATCCATCTCTTGGTATAGGAGCGAAGTCCTCGTTCACTGCTCTGAGTATGGAAGAACCAAGTACGAAGAGGGTATTAAATTTTGCAGAGTGGACTGCTAATTCCAGTCCCCTTACCTACCTTCACATTTTATCGCATGTTTGTCGAGGGGGAACACATCGTAACACGAAAAGGGATACATAAGAACATCGACCTTCACTGAAACAAGAAAACCAACTAGAAACATCCTCCTTAATTCTTGATAGATGGTTAGCATCCTGCAGGTCCTTCTACTCCTTTTAAGGCCAATATCTTTGGCATTATGTCGACTTCCAAGTCCTGCTAACGCTCAGAATTCCGAAGCTTATTTCCTGCTAGATAATAATAAGATTGAGGTCTTCTTTCACTCTATCCTATCCTCAGGACCTTAAATTTGCCTCAGCTTGTGTATGTCTGTATCTGTCTGTCTGTTCGTTTCTGTCTATATTTGGGTCAATGCGCTTGTCTAACTTTAAATTTCAGAAGGAGGAATAAGGCAAGATAAATGGTGAGACGTGTGGTGTGGAAAATAGTTTTCTGTAAACGATGTAGAAAAAGCATTATTCTCTCAATTTGAATCTCAAGAAGTCCCAGAAGGTCTGGTTTTGGAAGGGGCCATTCCTCCTGAAGAACGAGGGAGTAGTCGGGGGTGATGAAGGGGAGGAATGACTGAGTGGGTCATTGATTTTGTGTAGAGGGAGCGACGACGGCCTACAGCAACCTGTCAGACGAGTGCGTGGCGTCTATAGCAGTGGCAGTTCATAGGTATCCCTGATGTAATCTTCTTAAAAGGTTTGTAGGTGAATTTGTATCATGTCTGAATGGCCGGGGATTGTGAATATCTGACAGTTTTCGACAAGCAACGACCAAATGCGCTTTCTTTTTTCCAGTAGTGAATTTCCTTTAAAAACTATCTCGTATATATTTGTTAAATTCATGATTATTTTCTTAAAGTCTATAAATACCACAAACAAATCCCTCTCTTTCTTAAAGTCTGGCACAAATTCTTAAAGGCAAACACCTAATCCACACCTCCACCACTCTTGAAGACATGCTGCCCCTCCTCTATCACATACTCTGGATAACGTATGTCATCACCACTCCCCCATACACATACTAAGTATACTGAACGTTATACTTCTATCACTCTAACACTCACTTCTGTCTCCTTTCCCCTTATATAAATGTAAGGGACAAAGGGTGTCGCATAAAAGCTACTGAAAGCAATGAGAAGCTGTCATCGGAAGAGTGGGCATGTGTGAGTAAGAGTGGGAAGAGATGGGGTAGTTCCACGTAAAGCTGGGTCTGCGTTGAGTGTGTCGCCACGGCTATTCAAGCTGTTCATGGACTAGGTGGTGAGGGCGGTAAATGCGAGGGTCTAGGGCCGATCTAAGGTAAGCTGGCGGTGTGGGAACTAGATGAGCCAGTTCTCGTTTCGGATGACGCTACTTTCGTGGCAGACCTGAGAGAGAAGCTCCAAAACCTAGTGTCTGAGCTTGGGAGTGCATGTGAAAGGAGGAACTTGAGTCACTTTGAACAAAAGTAAGGAAGTCATGAAGTATAAGAGGGAACCAGGAAGACTGGTTCGAGTCCGTGATTAAAGCGGGAGGATCTGGAGGTAGTGGAGTGCTATATGTAACAGGGAGTGGACATGGCCGCTGATGGTGAGGTTCGGAAATGAGTCACAAGGTGAGAGAAGGGCCTAGTGTCCCGGATGCATCGTATGGGAAGGAACACCTCTGTCTGCCAGGGTAAAGATGGGTACACCTGAATGTGGGTGTGAATTTTAGGCCTTGAATACAAAAGAAAGGAAGAGGATGGACGTGTTGGAAATGAAATGCCGAGGATGGTATCTGGTGTGAGGCGGGTTGATCGTGTAAGAGAGGTGTTGTAGCAAACACTTTGTGAGTGAGAGAGCTGACCAGAGTGTGTAAGATGGTTCCGACATATGGATAGGACGAACCTGCAAGGCAGCCTAAGAGGATTTACTAATGAAGGAGGAAGAGGGATTACTTATTTATCTATTTACTTATTTATTGACCTGCTTACTTACTTACTTAGGAAGAGACTTTGCCAAAAGGCAGGGGTACTGTGTGGTGATTACCGCAGAAAAAGTTAGGGTTACTAAGAACGTCTTGTGCGAGTTACTTGCTATCAAGTGTTATGTGTGAAATCGAGAGAATGTAAGTTTGTGGACTGAAAGCCAGCAGTCCACCTATAGGTAAGATAGAAAGAAAAGACAGCTACCTAAACCAAAGGAATGAAAGGCAACCCCACTGAAGTTACGACTCACTGGGCAGCCATCACTTACCCTAGGAGTGTAGTACTGGCAATATACCTCCCTGGTCGGTGGCTGCCTACCACCGTCTACCCATCAAGGACAGTCCAAGTGAGAGTTGGAAGCTTGGAGTCAAGGAGGCTTCATGGTATCGAAGCGTGAACATTCAGGAGGATAAGGGGCGTACAAAGGGACAGAATAAAGTGGACCGACGTCATATATAGGGGCTGACGAACTAGGGCACAGGAGACTGTCAAAGTGAACTTTGAAACTGTCTGCTGAGCTTTGAATGTTGATGATAAGCTTTTTCAGACATACTCACGCCCAGAGACCCGGCGGCAGCCTAATTTCTCAAAATCCATAGCAAAGGACATGTTAGCAGTTGATGCTCACTAAGTGAACTTTTAGCACCAGAGACCTGAGGCGAAGCCACCTTTCAGTATTATGCTGTGTGGCAGGAACTACAGTATGTTGATTTCTAGTTAAGTTCAACTAGTAATAACGTAGCAGTAGTGTTTTGTAAAAAAAAAAGAATTGCATTATCTTTTCTAACCCCTTTATATATATATATATATATATATATATATATATATATATATATATATATATATATATATATATATATATATATACTACCCTAAAAGTGGTATATGATACGATAGGCCTTAAATCAATCCTCATGTACATTCTTACATCATATATCTTTTGAACGAATTTATTTAGGATAAAAGATGATCAATGTTACTCTTCTCCATTCTCTTTTCTACGTATGTATCTGTGCCAGGCACATGTAAATACTGGGCTTTACAAACCTGAACAGAAAACGATTGAAAATGACTACGTCAGAACATGCTCTAAGGCAAGACAGACTGCTCGACACAAGTGGAGATGTTGGGATGTACCCTCAGTGACAATACTGGCGTGGATAGAAATGAACAATGAATAACAAAATATGGTTAAAAATGAATAATGAATAACAAAATATGGTTAAGAATAACTAATGAATAACAAATGAAGAATGAATAACAAAATATGGGTAAAAATGAATAATGAATACCAAAATATGGAAAAAAATGAACAATGAATATCTAAATATGGTTAAAACTGAATAATGAATAACAAAATATGGTTAAAAATGTGAACAATGAATCACAAAATATGGTTTGAAAAATTGAAGAAGAAAAAAAAAAAAGCTGGATGATGACTCCTTTTGTGGGTGTAAAAATATTCACACAAAATGATGATATCCAACCCCCCCCCCCCCCTATTTCCCCCTCACCCCCTCAGGTTTCCAGGACGGGTCATTGTTATTCATAGGTTTCCTGGAGGGCTGGGAATAATGTCGTTTATTGGAGGCGTGAATAGATAAGATCCAGGGCACAGAAAGGGGTTAGCTGGGAGACAGTATTTCATTTCGATTATCTAGATAACCTTCAGTTGACAGTAGAATGATATCAGCGTGAGAACGGTATTACTTTGTGCCAACACCTGTTTTCTATAGCCTATTTGGAAATGGAGGGAAGGAGATTTACACTCGTGAAGCCCCAGTCTCTGGAACGTCCTCTACTATCTCTACTCTGTAAACTTCTGTATGCTGTTTGTATCTGCTGTTTCTACGTTCAGTCTATTCTATTCATGCAACACTCTTATATTGTAAAAAAAGATATTCCTTTCATATTTTTTTTTTTAGTTAATCTTCTAGCTTTATTTCATGCTATGTCCTCTTGCTTTTGTATCACTACAGGATGAATTCGAAAGAACAAGAAGAAGAAGAAGAAGGTGATCATGATGTGGAGGAGCATTGGCAGATTTGTCCAAGTTATAACTACAAATTAGTTAGTGTTGAGAGATAAGTCCAAGTTATACTACATGTTAGTGTTGGTAGATATGTCCAAGTTATACCTACAAATTAGTCAGCATTGGCAGATTCGTACAAGTTATCTCTACATGTCAGTAGGTGTTGGCAAAGATGTAAAAGTTAAACTTATATTAATTAGTATTGATAGATATGTTCATGTTATACCTACAAATTAATCGGAGTTGGTAGATATGTCCAAATCATAAATGAAAATCAGCTAGTATTGGCATATTTGTCCAACTTAAACCTGTGTATTACTTAATAATGGCAAATATGTCCAAGTTTTACCCATACATTATTCAATATTGGTAGAAATGTCTGAGTTACACCTACAAATTAGTTAGTGTAGGTAGACATGTCCAAGTTATATACGTATGATGGAGACGTGCTGGGTGAGCTGTTCAGCTGTAATCTGTGGACCATTTCATATCTTTAACCTTAACAACTGATCCGTCAAAATCTGTCCACTTGGAATCTTGGTCTTGGTTCAATAATCCTCTTAGACTAATGGACCGTCGAGGTCAGGGGCTTTGGGGGATGGGGGAGCGCGCACGGGATGTGGAGGGGTAGAGACAAGGAGGGGAAGAAGGCATCAAAGGAGGAAGAGGCGCAGAAGAATGGGGAGATGAGGAAGTGACGGGGTGGAGGCTGGAAACGTGCGGTTAACGTAGAAGAGATGACCAAAGGATACGAATCAGTTAGCCGATATAAGTAAACAGCTTTTGCATCAGTGCAGGTGGTACTCATTTAAAGAATTGCATTTGAAATGCACCAGTATCTTAGCATCATACTACTGGAATAAAGGATGTGTATAAGACTGACGACCGTCATGCGAATGCTTGTTCAACTAATTTGTGCTGAAGTGCATTTATACAGTAATCACTTACGTGACAACTTTCCATTTTAATGATAACAGATTTTAGGATTAGCCTAGTGCCAGGGAGAGACTCACGTCTGTCCGATTTTACATGATGGCTTCGAATTCCAGCAGAACCAGTTCTCAACAAGACAATTAAAAGACTAACAAGTTCAGCCATTAATCTGATAGAAACACATTAGAGGCAACCCATCCCAGTCTCTGGTAAATAATTCATCTGCCACTGGTGTATTTTGTATGAAAATAGCATCTTTCATTGTGCCATTTTGGATCCTTTGAAATAAACAAATCTTCATTGTAACGTTTTCGATCTTTTTACGAAAATAAGATATTTCACTTTGACATCCTCGATGAAGATCACTAATGTGGTTGGCCAAACGTCAAGATGAAAATAGTATACACAATCCAATTCCTGTGTCACCAGCTTGGGAGTCCTTCTCGTCCCACGCCGTTGTACCGTGAGAGGTCGGCTGTTGTGTGAACAGTTCAGTGACCATCATTCATCTCTCTACTTTCTCTTCTTCCTTGACTTAAGAAATGCTGTAGCATATGAATTATTCTCGACTCGGGACAGATGATGTATTCTCTTTAGCAGAGGAGCGAGAGCGATATCAAGAGAGGAACTGAACACTGAGAGGAGGGAGGGAAGATATCGTGTCCATGACACTGACTTTCTTCACAAGCCATGCGAATTTCATCAAATTAAATGGGAAGTTAGCACAACTTACTACACAAGTCCTACGGTCACTTCTTTTCACCTATAACAAAACTGTGACTCATCTTGAACATGTTAAGAATTTTCAGAGGATTTTCATTGCTAAATGACATCGTCGGTGTTACCCTAAGTGACTGTTTCATGACACGTTTGTACAATTCAACCCGTCATTGTTGATTTGTGTGCTCTTGGATCACATTATCAAATCACTTTGAGTCACTAACTTACTTCTGCTAACTTATTTCCGTCAGAAACCTCATAAAAAAGAAGTATTTGGTTCTCTAGGACCTTAATTTACTGCTCTCCATTCACGTTAGTGTTTTGAGGTAAGACGTACAACTCCCCTCCCCACTACACCACTAAAGCAACCCTAGATCATCAAACTATCCGAGTATTTTACCACCTTCACTGTTGTGCGTGAGTCATACCGGCTGGCACCCTGCGGCCTAATCAAACACCCCTTGCCTTACTCTACAATTGCTCACTTTTGTCGTTGTATTCCTTTGCTAACGCGAGTCGCTTACGCTTCATTTCTTTTGTAAGGATGGGTTTGGCACACTGGTTTGCTGGAGGGATGTGAGGGTCCTTCTGCAGGCGATATTGAAAGGTTCTTTGAGAGAAGTTTCCTAGAGGTTTTGGATGGGCTGAAATGCGACGTTATCTGTATAACTGGAAGTCTTCCTTGGGTGAGATGACGTTGCCAGGGAGGCCACGAGTGCTGCCAAGCAGCCGCCTGATCATGTGTTCTGAAAGTATTGAAATCTCACGTGTACTCACACATTCTTTCTTCCAGGAGAGAAATCGGGCTTTCTCCTTCCTAGAGAGATAAGAGCCAACCACCTGGAAGCACACGTGGAAGAAAAACAGCGTCCAAAAGCGAAGTTCTCGAAATGAAGTAGCAGCCAGGAGGAAAGAAAGAACATCCTTCCCTAAAGATAGTCCAAGGCACACCGAGGCGGGCTGATGGTGCTCACACAGTTAGGAACACTAATCTCACCGACTATATTGTTTGGTGATTTTACCCTGGGAGCGTCATATGCTTGCACCCGCAATAAACCTTCGCTGTGTGTCGCCTATGAAAATATATCGTGGCGAACAAGAGCTTTTGCGGACACTGTGCGTATCGGTTTCAAATGTATTCACCCCTGGAGTGATGGGGTACATGAGAAGGACAGATGACAGACCAGATGGTCCTTAACAAGTTTATCTTAAAAGAAAATAAAAAGCTAAATACAGTAGTAATAACAGGATAGCAAAGCAGAAGGCGAATCCCCACCCGTCTCACCCTCCAGCTCAACTGCCGGCGTAAAAAGATGTGACGAGGAAAGGATGCAACAGGTATCTAATTGATCGACCAACCCCTAAGGAAGGACGAACAGCTGGGTTAACTGTGAACAGAATGCCGCAACTAAGAATCGAACCTATGTGCTCTACCCCAGCCGTCCTAGCTGATGAATGCGTCATAGTCAGGAACACTATATAAATATACGGGTGTTACTAAACTCCACCTTTTCAAGGTTACACCACAAGTGAAAAGTCACGTCTAGCGAGGTTGTATCACTGGGTGTCGTCTTGTTGAAGAACTTCTCAGGCCAAAGAATGAGGGAAATGTGGGTTAAAAGGGTAAGAGATGGGGGATAATAGCATTTGTAAGGTTAGAAATCGGCACACGTTATGTATGGTCTGGCAGACTCCTCCGTGGCAAAAGGGACAAATGAAATAAAATAGAAAAATTATTCTTTGCTGATTTCCCTTCCGTCCGTGAGAGGGCAGAGTGCCGTGTGGCGGAGGTGTCGAAGCAAAAGGTCCGTGAGTGAGGGAGAGGAAGATTTATAATCAAATGTGAAAGATAAACAATTAGCTTTCGAGTAAGAGGAAAAAGTTTTTTTTCTTTACTAAGCTAAGGAGAAAACCCCAAAGGGAGAAGGAATAATGATGGGGTTACACGTGCAAAAGAAGTTGAAGTAAAAGCCAAGAATGATGACTGATAAAGTCATTATCACATAACTAAACATCAGTCTGATGAAAAACATTCACAATGCCCTCCATCTTGCAAGGAAGAATATACTTAAAGAATAAGCAAAATAATCATGAGACTTAAGGTTAATCATCTATACTGCTAATCGTATTTTCAATAAGTATGGTCGAAATTGCTGCACTAGCTGTTGTTACTTTGAGGTTTTGGCACATTTAATCACTCGATTCCCTTTAATTACTTTATAATGGTATTGCTTCCCCACTTTTCATCTACTTTCTGTCTGGGTCTTAGCTATACCAAACCGCTCCTCAACATGTAACACTGACCCACTACAGCGTCATTCACTAATTCCACACTTGTACTTTCCCTCACTGATCCAAACAAGTGACCATTTTCTGGCAAAGAAACACCACAGTAGTCTAACACATTCCAATAACTTGAATACCTTGAGAGATGATGCCCTTAGAAATCAGGCATCCGTTAGATATCAAACATTCGAGGAAAAGATTGGAAGCTTATCCCGTTTTCTTCTAAAAATATCGCGATTACGTTTACAGAAAATATGTATCAACTGATATCTCGATATTCTATGATATTTCATATGAAAATGTCACGGGTATCTTACTTTATTACTTTAATTCTTAGTCTGACTGAGTCACTTAAGTTTCAATATGTAGCTATCTAGTGAAAATGTGGTGTAAGGAGGAAAGATATGATGCTAGATGAGCAAGAAAAGAGAGAGTTTCAAATCTTATGAGGTATATTACTCAAAATCTCCTCAGTATGAAGTTTGTCTAACAGTGAATACCAGATGTGATCGACCTATGTCTTAAACACGTTCAGAAAAACTAGACAGACAGCGAGTCAAGTGTCTAGAATCACTAGAAAACGAAAGAAAATTATTCTCCACCACTGCAAAGGACCGAGTGAAGGAACATTGTGGATGAGACGCAAATATCTTTCTAAACCTATGTCTAATGCTACCTCTTTAAGCCTTGGCATTTGAACTCAGACAAGACCATATCTAAAAGAGGATGAAGCGTCTTAGATTTTATCAAACACCTAATGAACATTTAGCTCCCCTTAGTTTCCACTCTCCCAAGAATTTCCTCTTTAAAACTCTTGCAACGTCCGGTGAAGGGGGAAAAATAAGTTAAAGTGCAGTGGAACTTCTGTAGGAGTTAAATGAGACCATAAATTGTCCTGACGGGTCTGGCCGGACTGGGGCCGGCGCTAGCCACTCCTGGAGGCCATTACAACTAACAGTTACCGCCTAAACAGCTTAAGATTAGGTGAAACACACATACACACACACACACACACACACTCTCTCTCTCTCTCTCTCTCTCTCTCTCTCTCTCTCTCTCTCTCTCTCTCTCTCTCTCTCTCTCTCTCTCATTTGCCATCGTTTCCCAGCTACAGAGTACAATGCAGCACTGAAGACCGTTATGTAGGTACGACCAGATGAAGTATATGCCTCGCACACCATTCCCTCTCCTCACTCTCACATTCCATACTACTACATGTAGTTAACACAGCTTCAGTAACAACAAATCCTGTCTCAAAATATACGTATGTGATCTTGTCTATCACCCAGAACCCTCCTACAGACTAAGCCAGTTGCCTCTACATGTGTCTCTCTGGTTTGCCCGGACTTCATCTATCATGTTACTCCCTGGGATGGTGTCCCTATGACATTGCTAAGGCTTCTTATTGCTCAGAAGCGAATGATATGACTAATATCTGTCTTGTATCTATTCACTAGATATTCAGACAATGTCATTTCCCTAACACTGATTCAAACCTGCTTGCAGGTATTCATCATTCTCTTCATGTTCAGGGGAGTGGAGGTCTTACATTCCAGATCCTGCTTTTCAGCCAGAAAGTGTGGGTGGAGCTCCTCCTTCAGCTGAATGATATCGTCTGGCGTCAGCAAAAATAAAAGTCACAAAGCCTCCAAAAACAACCCTAAGAGAACACAAGAAGTGAAGTGTTTCCTTGCAAAGGGACGCCCTATAAAAGTTCAGGATTCTCAGCCTAACTACCTTCTAACACCGTCACCCAGAGATAAACCACTGCCAGGAGACCCGGTTGTGCGCACACCAAGACCACAACCCAGGAGCACACCAACCAGCCACATGGGGCCCCGCCTGCAGGTCGATAAGACCCTCTGGCGTCAGCACGAATAGAATCCACAAGACCTCCAAAAAACAGCACCAGAGAACACAGGAGGTATTTGAGACCCCCCTTTGCAGGTCCAGTTTTGTCATCCTATCACCATCCAACACCCCCGTTAGGGGGTTGGCACCCACAAACGGATAAACCACCCACCAAAATCACAACCCAGGAACCCACAACCGGCTACATGAGGCTCTGCCTAAAGCTGAATAAACTCGCCTGGCATCACTAAGAACAAAATCCACAAAGTCTCCAAAAACAACACTAAGAAAACAGAGTCCTCGCCGAGAGGCCCCATCTGCAGGTTTAGCGTGTTCTCAGTCCTGGGGTTTGTCCATGTACTCCATGAACTGTCCTTTGCTCGCCTGGGAATTTCGTTGGTGTCTTCAGCTGTGCTGTGCAAATACTGTCGTGTTGCAGGTAATCAGTACAACATTAGTACAACGAACCACATACTTCGTTAACCAGAAGTGACTTATGGATCATAAAACATCAAAATACAAAGCAGCATTAAGTAAAAAGATATGTGTTACAACCTCCACATACCTTTCATGTAAATATTTCATCCCTTCAAATCTAACCTGACATATGAGATTTCATTACAGCCTCACGTAATAATGAAAATAAGAGACTTTGTGCAACGTTTAACTAAATACGGTTGAATGAATAGCACTGCTTTTCATTTGTTGTCGATGTATTCACGATTAATCATGATTTGTTTCATTTAAATCACGTTTAATCATGATTTGTTTCATGTAAATCACGTTTAATCATGATTTGTTTCATTGAAAGGTTATTGGAACCACGTGTAAAGATTGAGGATTATTTGTTTTTCAATGTTCGTCAAAATCTGTCGTACATGTGGAACACTGGACACCAAGACGACATCCATGGTCGTGCAGTAGTAGTAACAAATATACATGGCATGTTCACGACCTCCACCCCAGTTCCTGCCATCAACACTGCAAGACTTAAACAAAGAGATTCACCTGAATAATTCCAGGTGACAAATCACCTAGCCGTCCATCAACAAAAGAACAGATGAGCAATAGGAAAATAATAATGGCTGAATCATTAATTAAAGTGTTCTGTGAATGTGGCTTGTGGGTCGTTGTTTGGCATTCCATTATCATTATACTTTTTTATATTTCAGGAATACCTTCTTTTGGATAAGCTTTTTCATATATGTATATATATATATATATATATATATATATATATATATATATATATATATATATATATATATATATAGGCTCAGAGTGGGGTGCCTAAATGTGTGTGGATGTAACCAAGATGTGAAAAAAGGAGAGATAGGTAGTATGTTTGAGGAAAGGAACCTGGATGTTTTGGCTCTGAGTGAAACGAAGCTCAAGGGTAAAGGGGAAGAGTGGTTTGGGAATGTCTGGGGAGTAAAGTCAGGGGTTAGTGAGAGGACAAGAGCAAGGGAAGGAGTAGCAATACTCCTGAAACAGGAGTTGTGGGAGTATGTGATAGAGTGTAAGAAAGTAAATTCTCGATTAATATGGGTAAAACTGAAAGTTGATGGAGAGAGGTGGGTGATTATTGGTGCATATGCACCTGGGCATGAGAAGAAAGATCAAGAGAGGCAAGTGTTTTGGGAGCAGCTGAATGAGTGTGTTAGTGGTTTTGATGCACGAGACCGGGTTATAGTGATGGGTGATTTGAATGCAAAGGTGAGTAATGTGGCAGTTGAGGGAATAATTGGTATACATGGGGTGTTCAGTGTTGTAAATGGAAATGGTGAAGAGCTTGTAGATTTATGTGCTGAAAAAGGACTGATGATTGGGAATACCTGGTTTAAAAAGCGAGATATACATAAGTATACTTATGTAAGTAGGAGAGATGGCCAGAGAGCGTTATTGGATTACGTGTTAATTGACAGGCGTGCGAAAGAGAGACTTTTGGATGTTAATGTGCTGAGAGGTGCAACTGGAGGGATGTCTGATCATTATCCTGTGGAGGCTAAGGTGAAGATTTGTATGGGTTTTCAGAAAAGAAGAGTGAATGTTGGGATGAAGAGGGTGGTGAGAGTAAGTGAGCTTGAGAAGGAGACCTGTGTGAGGAAGTACCAGGAGAGACTGAGTACAGAATGGAAAAAGGTGAGAACAATGGAAGTAAGGGGAGTGGGGGAGGAATGGGATGTATTTAGGGAATCAGTGATGGATTGCGCAAAAGATGCTTGTGGCATGAGAAGAGTGGGAGGTGGGTTGATTAGAAAGGGTAGTGAGTGGTGGGATGAAGAAGTAAGAGTATTAGTGAAAGGGAAGAGAGAGGCATTTGGACGATTTTTGCAGGGAAAAAATGCAACTGAGTGGGAGATGTATAAAAGAAAGAGACAGGAGGTCAAGAGAAAGGTGCAAGAGGTGCAAAAAAAGGGCAAATGAGAGTTGGGGTGAGAGAGTATCATTAAATTTTAGGGAGAATAAAAAGATGTTCTGGAAGGAGGTAAATAAAGTGCATAAGACAAGGGAGCAAATGGGAACTTCAGTGAAGGGCGCAAATGGGGAGGTGATAACAAGTAGTGGTGATGTGAGAAGGATATGGAGTGAGTATTTTGAAGGTTTGTTGAATGTGTTTGATGATAGAGTGGCAGATATAGGGTGTTTTGGTCGAGGTGGTGTGCAAAGTGAGAGGGTTAGGGAAAATGATTTGGTAAACAGAGAAGAGGTAGTGAAAGCTTTGCGGAAGATGAAAGCCGGCAAGGCAGCAGGTTTGGATGGTATTGTAGTGGAATTTATTAAGAAAGGGGGTGACTGTATTGTTGACTGGTTGGTAAGGTTATTTAATGTATGTATGACTCATGGTGAGGTGCCTGAGTATTGGCGGAATGCGTGCATAGTGCCATTGTACAAAGGCAAAGGGGATAAGAGTGAGTGCTCAAATTACAGAGGTATAAGTTTGTTGAGTATTCCTGGTAAATTATATGGGAGGGTATTGATTGAGAGGGTGAAAGCATGTACAGAGCATCAGATTGGGGAAGAGCAGTGTGGTTTCAGAAGTGGTAGAGGATGTGTGGATCAGGTGTTTGCTTTGAAGAATGTATGTGAGAAATACTTAGAAAAGCAAATGGATTTGTATGTAGCATTTATGGATCTGGAGAAGGCATATGATAGAGTTGATAGAGATGCTCTGTGGAAGGTATTAAGAATATATGGTGTGGGAGGCAAGTTGTTAGAAGCAGTGAAAAGTTTTTATCGAGGATGTAAGGCATGTGTACGTGTAGGAAGAGAGGAAAGTGATTGGTTCTCAGTGAATGTAGGTTTGCGGCAGGGGTGTGTGATGTCTCCATGGTTGTTTAATTTGTTTATGGATGGGGTTGTTAGGGAGGTAAATGCAAGAGTTTTGGAAAGAGGGGCAAGTATGAAGTCTGTTGGGGATGAGAGAGCTTGGGAAGTGAGTCAGTTGTTGTTCGCTGATGATACAGCGCTGGTGGCTGATTCATGTGAGAAACTGCAGAAGGTGGTGACTGAGTTTGGAAAAGTGTGTGGAAGAAGAAAGTTAAGAGTAAATGTGAATAAGAGCAAGGTTATTAGGTACAGTAGGGTTGAGGGTCAAGTCAATTGGGAGGTGAGTTTGAATGTAGAAAAACTGGAGGAAGTAAAGTGTTTTAGATATCTGGGAGTGGATCTGGCAGCGGATGGAACCATGGAAGCGGAAGTGGATCATAGGGTGGGGGAGGGGGCGAAAATCCTGGGGGCCTTGAAGAATGTGTGGAAGTCGAGAACATTATCTCGGAAAGCAAAAATGGGTATGTTTGAAGGAATAGTGGTTCCAACAATGTTGTATGGTTGCGAGGCGTGGGCTATGGATAGATTTGTGCGCAGGAGGATGGATGTGCTGGAAATGAGATGTTTGAGGACAAGATGTGGTGTGAGGTGGTTTGATCGAGTGAGTAACGTAAGGGTAAGAGAGATGTGTGGAAATAAAAAGAGCGTGGTTGAGAGAGCAGAAGAGGGTGTTTTGAAGTGGTTTGGGCACAAGGAGAGGATGAGTGAGGAAAGATTGACCAAGAGGATATATGTGTCGGAGGTGGAGGGAACAAGGAGAAGAGGGAGACCAAAATGGAGGTGGAAAGATGGAGTGAAAAAGATTTTGTGTGATCGGGGCCTGAACATGCAGGAGTGTGAAAGGCGTGCAAGGAATAGAGTGAATTGGAACGATGTGGTATACCGGGGTCGACGTGCTGTCAATGGATTGAACCAGGGCATGTGAAGCGTCTGAGGTAAACCATGCAAAGTGTGTGGGGCCTGGATGTGGAAAGGGAGCTGTGGTTTCGGTGCATTATTGCATGACAGCTAGAGACTGAGTGTGAACGAATGGGGCCTTTAGTGTTTTTCCTAGCGCTACCTCGCACACATGAGGGGGGAGGGGGTTGTTATTCCATGTGTGGCGAGGTGGCGATGGGAACAAATAAAGGCAGACAGTATGAATTATGTACATGTGTAAATATGTATATGTCTGTGTGTGTATATATATGTGTACATTGAGATGTATAGGTATGTATATTGTGCATGGGTGGACATGTATGTATATACATGTGTATGTGGGCGGGTTGGGCCATTGTTTCTTCTGTTTCCTTGCGCTACCTCGCTAACGCAGGAGACAGCGACAAAGCAAAATAATGATAATAATAATAATATATAATATATAATAATATATATAGAGTGGCAGATATAGGGTGTCTTGGTCGAGGTGGTGTGCAAAGTGCGAGGGTTAGGGAAAATGATTTGGTAAACAGAGAAGAGGTAGTAAAAGCTTTGCGGAAGATGAAAGCCGGCAAGGCAGCAGGTTTGGATGGTATTGCAGTGGAATTTATTAAAAAAGGGGGTGACTGTATTATTGACTGGTTGGTAAGGTTATTTAATGTGTGTATGACTCATGGTGAGGTGCCTGAGGATTGGCGGAATGCGTGCATAGTGCCATTGTACAAAGGCAAAGGGGATAAGAGTGAGTGCTCAAATTACAGAGGTATAAGTTTGTTGAGAAATGGGAAACAGAAGAAGGAGTCACGCGGGGAGTGATCATCCTCCTCGAAGGCTCAGAGTGGGGTGCCTAAATGTGTGTGGATGTAACCAAGATGTGAAAAAAGGAGAGATAGGTAGTATGTTTGAGGAAAGGAACCTGGATGTTTTGGCTCTGAGTGAAACGAAGCTCAAGGGTAAAGGGGAAGAGTGGTTTGGGAATGTCTGGGGAGTAAAGTCAGGGGTTAGTGAGAGGACAAGAGCAAGGGAAGGAGTAGCAATACTCCTGAAACAGGAGTTGTGGGAGTATGTGATAGAGTGTAAGAAAGTAAATTCTCGATTAATATGGGTAAAACTGAAAGTTGATGGAGAGAGGTGGGTGATTATTGGTGCATATGCACCTGGGCATGAGAAGAAAGATCAAGAGAGGCAAGTGTTTTGGGAGCAGCTGAATGAGTGTGTTAGTGGTTTTGATGCACGAGACCGGGTTATAGTGATGGGTGATTTGAATGCAAAGGTGAGTAATGTGGCAGTTGAGGGAATAATTGGTATACATGGGGTGTTCAGTGTTGTAAATGGAAATGGTGAAGAGCTTGTAGATTTATGTGCTGAAAAAGGACTGATGATTGGGAATACCTGGTTTAAAAAGCGAGATATACATAAGTATACTTATGTAAGTAGGAGAGATGGCCAGAGAGCGTTATTGGATTACGTGTTAATTGACAGGCGTGCGAAAGAGAGACTTTTGGATGTTAATGTGCTGAGAGGTGCAACTGGAGGGATGTCTGATCATTATCCTGTGGAGGCTAAGGTGAAGATTTGTATGGGTTTTCAGAAAAGAAGAGTGAATGTTGGGATGAAGAGGGTGGTGAGAGTAAGTGAGCTTGAGAAGGAGACCTGTGTGAGGAAGTACCAGGAGAGACTGAGTACAGAATGGAAAAAGGTGAGAACAATGGAAGTAAGGGGAGTGGGGGAGGAATGGGATGTATTTAGGGAATCAGTGATGGATTGCGCAAAAGATGCTTGTGGCATGAGAAGAGTGGGAGGTGGGTTGATTAGAAAGGGTAGTGAGTGGTGGGATGAAGAAGTAAGAGTATTAGTGAAAGGGAAGAGAGAGGCATTTGGACGATTTTTGCAGGGAAAAAATGCAACTGAGTGGGAGATGTATAAAAGAAAGAGACAGGAGGTCAAGAGAAAGGTGCAAGAGGTGCAAAAAAAGGGCAAATGAGAGTTGGGGTGAGAGAGTATCATTAAATTTTAGGGAGAATAAAAAGATGTTCTGGAAGGAGGTAAATAAAGTGCATAAGACAAGGGAGCAAATGGGAACTTCAGTGAAGGGCGCAAATGGGGAGGTGATAACAAGTAGTGGTGATGTGAGAAGGATATGGAGTGAGTATTTTGAAGGTTTGTTGAATGTGTTTGATGATAGAGTGGCAGATATAGGGTGTTTTGGTCGAGGTGGTGTGCAAAGTGAGAGGGTTAGGGAAAATGATTTGGTAAACAGAGAAGAGGTAGTGAAAGCTTTGCGGAAGATGAAAGCCGGCAAGGCAGCAGGTTTGGATGGTATTGTAGTGGAATTTATTAAGAAAGGGGGTGACTGTATTGTTGACTGGTTGGTAAGGTTATTTAATGTATGTATGACTCATGGTGAGGTGCCTGAGTATTGGCGGAATGCGTGCATAGTGCCATTGTACAAAGGCAAAGGGGATAAGAGTGAGTGCTCAAATTACAGAGGTATAAGTTTGTTGAGTATTCCTGGTAAATTATATGGGAGGGTATTGATTGAGAGGGTGAAAGCATGTACAGAGCATCAGATTGGGGAAGAGCAGTGTGGTTTCAGAAGTGGTAGAGGATGTGTGGATCAGGTGTTTGCTTTGAAGAATGTATGTGAGAAATACTTAGAAAAGCAAATGGATTTGTATGTAGCATTTATGGATCTGGAGAAGGCATATGATAGAGTTGATAGAGATGCTCTGTGGAAGGTATTAAGAATATATGGTGTGGGAGGCAAGTTGTTAGAAGCAGTGAAAAGTTTTTATCGAGGATGTAAGGCATGTGTACGTGTAGGAAGAGAGGAAAGTGATTGGTTCTCAGTGAATGTAGGTTTGCGGCAGGGGTGTGTGATGTCTCCATGGTTGTTTAATTTGTTTATGGATGGGGTTGTTAGGGAGGTAAATGCAAGAGTTTTGGAAAGAGGGGCAAGTATGAAGTCTGTTGGGGATGAGAGAGCTTGGGAAGTGAGTCAGTTGTTGTTCGCTGATGATACAGCGCTGGTGGCTGATTCATGTGAGAAACTGCAGAAGGTGGTGACTGAGTTTGGAAAAGTGTGTGGAAGAAGAAAGTTAAGAGTAAATGTGAATAAGAGCAAGGTTATTAGGTACAGTAGGGTTGAGGGTCAAGTCAATTGGGAGGTGAGTTTGAATGTAGAAAAACTGGAGGAAGTAAAGTGTTTTAGATATCTGGGAGTGGATCTGGCAGCGGATGGAACCATGGAAGCGGAAGTGGATCATAGGGTGGGGGAGGGGGCGAAAATCCTGGGGGCCTTGAAGAATGTGTGGAAGTCGAGAACATTATCTCGGAAAGCAAAAATGGGTATGTTTGAAGGAATAGTGGTTCCAACAATGTTGTATGGTTGCGAGGCGTGGGCTATGGATAGATTTGTGCGCAGGAGGATGGATGTGCTGGAAATGAGATGTTTGAGGACAAGATGTGGTGTGAGGTGGTTTGATCGAGTGAGTAACGTAAGGGTAAGAGAGATGTGTGGAAATAAAAAGAGCGTGGTTGAGAGAGCAGAAGAGGGTGTTTTGAAGTGGTTTGGGCACAAGGAGAGGATGAGTGAGGAAAGATTGACCAAGAGGATATATGTGTCGGAGGTGGAGGGAACAAGGAGAAGAGGGAGACCAAAATGGAGGTGGAAAGATGGAGTGAAAAAGATTTTGTGTGATCGGGGCCTGAACATGCAGGAGTGTGAAAGGCGTGCAAGGAATAGAGTGAATTGGAACGATGTGGTATACCGGGGTCGACGTGCTGTCAATGGATTGAACCAGGGCATGTGAAGCGTCTGAGGTAAACCATGCAAAGTGTGTGGGGCCTGGATGTGGAAAGGGAGCTGTGGTTTCGGTGCATTATTGCATGACAGCTAGAGACTGAGTGTGAACGAATGGGGCCTTTAGTGTTTTTCCTAGCGCTACCTCGCACACATGAGGGGGGAGGGGGTTGTTATTCCATGTGTGGCGAGGTGGCGATGGGAACAAATAAAGGCAGACAGTATGAATTATGTACATGTGTAAATATGTATATGTCTGTGTGTGTATATATATGTGTACATTGAGATGTATAGGTATGTATATTGTGCATGGGTGGACATGTATGTATATACATGTGTATGTGGGCGGGTTGGGCCATTGTTTCTTCTGTTTCCTTGCGCTACCTCGCTAACGCAGGAGACAGCGACAAAGCAAAATAATGATAATAATAATAATATATAATATATAATAATATATATAGAGTGGCAGATATAGGGTGTCTTGGTCGAGGTGGTGTGCAAAGTGCGAGGGTTAGGGAAAATGATTTGGTAAACAGAGAAGAGGTAGTAAAAGCTTTGCGGAAGATGAAAGCCGGCAAGGCAGCAGGTTTGGATGGTATTGCAGTGGAATTTATTAAAAAAGGGGGTGACTGTATTATTGACTGGTTGGTAAGGTTATTTAATGTGTGTATGACTCATGGTGAGGTGCCTGAGGATTGGCGGAATGCGTGCATAGTGCCATTGTACAAAGGCAAAGGGGATAAGAGTGAGTGCTCAAATTACAGAGGTATAAGTTTGTTGAGAAATGGGAAACAGAAGAAGGAGTCACGCGGGGAGTGATCATCCTCCTCGAAGGCTCAGAGTGGGGTGCCTAAATGTGTGTGGATGTAACCAAGATGTGAAAAAAGGAGAGATAGGTAGTATGTTTGAGGAAAGGAACCTGGATGTTTTGGCTCTGAGTGAAACGAAGCTCAAGGGTAAAGGGGAAGAGTGGTTTGGAAATGTCTGGGGAGTGAAGTCAGGGGTTAGTGAGAGGACAAGAGCAAGGGAAGGAGTAGCAATACTCCTGAAACAGGAGTTGTGGGAGTATGTGATAGAATGTAAGAAAGTAAATTCTCGATTAATATGGGTAAAATTGAAAGTTGATGGAGAGAGGTGGGTGATTATTGGTGCATATGCACCTGGGCATGAGAAGAAAGATCATGAGAGGCAAGTGTTTTGGGAGCAGCTGAATGAGTGTGTTAGCGGTTTTGATGCACGAGACCGGGTTATAGTGATGGGTGATTTGAATGCAAAGGTGAGTAATGTGGCAGTTGAGGGAATAATTGGTATGCATGGGGTGTTCAGTGTTGTAAATGGAAATGGTGAAGAGCTTGTAGATTTATGTGCTGAAAAAGGACTGATGATTGGGAATACCTGGTTTAAAAAGCGAGATATACATAAGTATACTTATGTAAGTAGGAGAGATGGCCAGAGAGCGTTATTGGATTACGTGTTAATTGACAGGCGTGCGAAAGAGAGACTTTTGGATGTTAATGTGCTGAGAGGTGCAACTGGAGGGATGTCTGATCATTATCTTGTGGAGGCTAAGGTGAAGATTAGTATGGGTTTTCAGAAAAGAGGAGTGAATGTTGGGGTGAAGAAGGTGGTGAGAGTGAGTGAGCTTGGGAAGGAGACCTGTGTGGGGAAGTACCAGGAGAGACTGTGTACAGAATGGAAAAAGGTGAGAACAATGGAAGTAAGGGGAGTGGGGGAGGAATGGGATGTATTTAGGGAATCAGTGATGGATTGCGCAAAAGATGCTTGTGGCATGAGAAGAGTGGGAGGTGGGCTGTTTAGAAAGGGTAGTGAGTGGTGGGATGAAGAAGTAAGAGTATTAGTGAAAGAGAAGAGAGAGGCATTTGGACGATTTTTGCAGGGAAAAAATGCAATTGAGTGGGAGAAGTATAAAAGAAAGAGACAGGAGGTCAAGAGAAAGGTGCAAGAGGTGAAAAAAAGGGCAAATGAGAGTTGGGGTGAGAGACTATCAGTAAATTTTAGGGAGAATAAAAAGATGTTCTGGAAGGAGGTAAATAGGGTGCGTAAGACAAGGGAGCAAATGGGAACTTCAGTGAAGGGCGTAAATGGGGAGGTGATAACAAGTAGCGGTGATGTGAGAAGGAGATGGAATGAGTATTTTGAAGGTTTGTTGAATGTGTCTGATGACTGAGTGGCAGATATAGGGTGTTTTGGTCGAGGTGGTGTGCAAAGTGAGAGGGTTAGGGAAAATGATTTGGTAAACAGAGAAGAGGTAGTAAAAGCTTTGCGGAAGATGAAAGCCGGCAAGGCAGCAGGTTTGGATGGTATTGCAGTGGAATTTATTAAAAAAGGGGGTGACTGTATTGTTGACTGGTTGGTAAGGTTATTTAATGTATGTATGACTCATGGTGAGGTGCCTGAGGATTGGCGGAATTCGTGCATAGTGCCATTGTACAAAGGCAAAGGGGATAAGAGTGAGTGCTCAAATTACAGAGGTATAAGTTTGTTGAGTATTCCTGGTAAATTATATGGGAGGGTATTGATTGAGAGGGTGAAGGCATGTACAGAGCATCAGATTGGGGAAGAGCAGTGCGGTTTCAGAAGTGGTAGAGGATGTGTGGATCAGGTGTTTGCTTTGAAGAATGTATGTGAGAAATACTTAGAAAAGCAAATGGATTTGTATGTAGCATTTATGGATCTGGAGAAGGCATATGATAGAGTTGATAGAGATGCTCTGTGGAAGGTATTAAGAATATATGGTGTGGGAGGCAAGTTGTTAGAAGCAGTGAAAAGTTTTTATCGAGGATGTAAGGCATGTGTACGTGTAGGAAGAGAGGAAAGTGATTGGTTCTCAGTGAATGTAGGTTTGCGGCAGGGGTGTGTGATGTCTCCATGGTTGTTTAATTTGTTTATGGATGGGGTTGTTAGGGAGGTAAATGCAAGAGTCCTGGAAAGAGGGGCAAGTATGAAGTCTGTTAGGGATGAGAGAGCTTGGGAAGTGAGTCAGTTGTTGTTCGCTGATGATACAGCGCTGGTGGCTGATTCATGTGAGAAACTGCAGAAGCTGGTGACTGAGTTTGGTAAAGTGTGTGGAAGAAGAAAGTTAAGAGTAAATGTGAATAAGAGCAAGGTTATTAGGTACAGTAGGGGTGAGGGTCAAGTCAATTGGGAGGTGAGTTTGAATGGAGAAAAACTGGAGGAAGTGAAGTGTTTTAGATATCTGGGAGTGGATCTGTCAGCGGATGGAACCATGGAAGCGGAAGTGGATCATAGGGTGGGGGAGGGGGCGAAAATTTTGGGAGCCTTGAAAAATGTGTGGAAGTCGAGAACATTATCTCGGAAAGCAAAAATGGGTATGTTTGAAGGAATAGTGGTTCCAACAATGTTGTATGGTTGCGAGGCGTGGGCTATGGATAGAGATGTGCGTAGGAGGATGGATGTGCTGGAAATGAGATGTTTGAGGACAATGTGTGGTGTGAGGTGGTTTGATCGAGTAAGTAACGTAAGGGTAAGAGAGATGTGTGGAAATAAAAAGAGCGTGGTTGAGAGAGCAGAAGAGGGTGTTTTGAAATGGTTTGGGCACATGGAGAGAATGAGTGAGGAAAGATTGACCAAGAGGATATATGTGTCGGAGGTGGAGGGAACGAGGAGAAGAGGGAGACCAAATTGGAGGTGGAAAGATGGAGTGAAAAAGATTTTGTGTGATCGGGGCCTGAACATGCAGGAGGGTGAAAGGAGGGCAAGGAATAGAGTGAATTGGAGCGATGTGGTATACAGGGGTTGACGTGCTGTCAGTGGATTGAATCAAGGCATGTGAAGCGTCTGGGGTAAACCATGGAAAGCTGTGTAGGTATGTATATTTGCGTGTGTGGACGTATGTACATGTGTATGGGGGGGGGGGGGTTGGGCCATTTCTTTCGTCTGTTTCCTTGCGCTACCTCGCAAACGCGGGAGACAGCGACAAAGTATAAAAAAAAAAAAAAAAAAAGTTTGTTGAGTATTCCTGGTAAATTATATGGGAGGGTATTGATTGAGAGGGTGAAGGCATGCACAGAGCATCAGATTGGGGAAGAGCAGTGTGGTTTCAGAAGTGGTAGAGGATGTGTGGATCAGGTGTTTGCTTTGAAGAATGTATGTGAGAAATACTTAGAAAAGCAAATGGATTTGTATGTAGCATTTATGGATCTGGAGAAGGCATATGATAGAGTTGATAGAGATGCTCTGTGGAAGGTATTAAGAATATATGGTGTGGGAGGCAAGTTGTTAGAAGCAGTGAAAAGTTTTTATCGAGGATGTATGGCATGTGCACGTGTAGTAAGAGAGGAAAGTGATTGGTTCTCAGTGAATGTAGGTTTGCGGCAGGGGTGTGTGATGTCTCCATGGTTGTTTAATTTGTTTATGGATGGGGTTGTTAGGGAGGCGAATGCAAGAGTTTTGGAAAGAGGGGCAAGTATGAAGTCTGTTGGGGATGAGAGAGCTTGGGAAGTGAGTCAGTTGTTGTTCGCTGATGATACAGCGCTGGTGGCTGATTCATGTGAGAAACTGCAGAAGCTGGTGACTGAGTTTGGTAAAGTGTGTGAAAGAAGAAAGTTAAGAGTAAATGTGAATAAGAGCAAGGTTATTAGGTACAGTAGGGTTGAGGGTCAAGTCAATTGGGAGGTAAGTTTGAATGGAGAAAAACTGGAGGAAGTAAAGTGTTTTAGATATCTGGGAGTGGATCTGGCAGCGGATGGAACCATGGAAGCGGAAGTGGATCATAGGGTGTGGGAGGGGGCGAAAATCCTGGGAACCTTGAAGAATGTGTGGAAGTCGAGAACATTATCTCGGAAAGCAAAAATGGGTATGTTTGAAGGAATAGTGGTTCCAACAATGTTGTATGGTTGCGAGGCGTGGGCTATGGATAGAGTTGTGCGCAGGAGGATGGATGTGCTGGAAATGAGATGTTTGAGGACAATGTGTGGTGTGAGGTGGTTTGATCGAGTAAGTAACGTAAGGGTAAGAGAGATGTGTGGAAATGAAAAGAGCGTGGTTGAGAGAGCAGAAGAGGGTGTTTTGAAATGGTTTGGGCACATGGAGAGAATGAGTGAGGAAAGATTGACCAAGAGGATATATGTGTCGGAGGTGGAGGGAACGAGGAGAAGTGGGAGACCAAATTGGAGGTGGAAAGATGGAGTGAAAAAGATTTTGTGTGATCGGGGCCTGAACATGCAGGAGGGTGAAAGGAGGGCAAGGAATAGAGTGAATTGGATCGATGTGGTATACCGGGGTTGACGTGCTGTCAGTGGATTGAATCAGGGCATGTGAAGGGTCTGGGGTAAACCATGGAAAGCTGTGTAGGTATGTATATTTGCGTGTGTGGACGTATGTATATACATGTGTATGGGGGTGGGTTGGGCCATTTCTTTCGTCTGTTTCCTTGCGCTACCTCGCAAACGCAGGAGACAGCGACAAAGCAAAAAAAGTGAAAAGAAAAATATATATATATATATATATATATATATATATATATATATATATATATATATATATATATATATATGTGTGTGTGTGTGTGTGTGTGTCATTAATTACAAAGATGAAAAGATAGATATAGGTAGACTTAGATTCAGATATACAGATACAGATACTTGTAGATAAACAATTACAGAAATGTATGTATTTATGTGTGTCAGTATCTTCTCCTTCCCGAGGAACACAGGAGCATCTCCTGCTGGACACCTGGCTGACACGGATATAACCAGATCCTCAAACTGACATCTAGACTAGTGATCAAACAGCCAGCAAGACAGGCAGACGAATAAAAAGCCACATAACCAGTCAGCTTACCAGATAGACAGATTACGAGAACTAAACTGACATGCAGGCAGAGCCAGACAGTTAGCTAGAGAGCCAAGCAAGATGCTAATTAGATAATGAGATATAACACAAAATAAGCAAACTAGGGAGTGATGCCATATGGCCCCAGAGACAGTCAGTAGGTCGAGGAGCCATTCAATTGGCTCGACAGACACAGACAGTCACATGACTAATCGGATAATCAGTCAATACGAAGTTCAGTCAACCATCCAATTATCCAAACAGCTATCCAGAAAGTCAGCATGACAGTCACTTAGACAGTCGTACAGATACTCAGACTTATAACCATTGCGGACAGTCAGCCATACAGTCACACAGTCAGTCAGACAGACGGTTAGACTGTCAGAAGAACAGCAAGCCAAATGATAATCCAGACAACCAGTCTCACAGTCAGAGAACCAGTTTGTCCAGAGTAAACCAAACAGTTGGCGAAGCATCCAACCAACAAGTCAGCCAGACAGTTAAACAGTTTACAAACAACACTGTCAAACAAACAGACGGACATACTGTTACACAAGAAGCAAACACGCAATTAACTATAAAAAAGCGCTGATTAATCAACCTTACAGTAAGCCAGTAACGTAACCAGCCAACGAGAAAACTAGTGAAACAAAGGAACGACACAACGGACGAGGCAGAAACAGACACACCTCAGCTCGTGAAATGGTTCCCACGAGCATGGAAAACAGAGCACAGGAAATACACAGCTCTGTAGTCTCAGTTAGATGCATTAGCCAGTAATGACAGGAAGTGGCCATAGCGTTACAGATCGCCTTTAGTTTCCCCTGCCGTTGGAGGAGTCAGTGCAACCGTGTGTGATAGAGAATGGAAATCATCAAAGAAAACGTGTATATTGAGAGCATAAACTATGAAAATTTCACCCGGTCATTGTTAATGAGTGACTCCTTTCGTTATTGTAATCCAACAAATTTGTACAACCAGTAAATGATCATTATATCCTATTTAGGAAAACTATGATGTTTGATGAAAGGTTCAGGCGCAGGTAACTGGGGAAATGGTTATGAATTTCTTTCTTGATGGCTGGAGGCAGGGACGGATTGTGTGTTGAGAGAACTCTTGAGAATGTGATAAAGGAGAGAACAAGATGGTAATATGTCCTGACGTTTTGATGGAGGGAGCCTTATGTCTACTTCATTTTTGTGCTGATACTTCATTTTTGTGCTGAATACAATATTAGCATTCTTCTTTTTGTTGCAATCATGCATAACATTGAGCGAGTATGGTGAGGTAGAGGTGTGTGTGTGTGTGTGTGTGTGTGTAATCACCTACTACTATTACTAATCACCAATATTCCTTGTACAGGAAGGCAGGTTTACACTGGTAAACCCATCTCTTGAGCATGTAGCCACCCACTGTGCCCCTCTCTCAGTTACAACACTCCAACAACCCAACCAGAACAACCGCTAAAGTGGTGACCCCTGGCGCTAACAGATATATATTCGGACACGTCCTTACAGTGTGTCGTCTACATTCCTTGACCCATGCTGTCACTGGCTTTTTTTTTTTTCACCACCCGCCCAGCGTCATCCTACGCCTGTCCATCATCTTTCTTGCATTTACCAAGTCCAGCCGGGCACTCCTGCACCCCCAGGTGATTCAAGTGTAACAACCTCTTCAACCAGTATGGCACTACAAACTCCCTCTCTACAACCTGGCAGCACCGGACCTGTGGCTTGCCCGCCGGCACAGGGACGACCAGCCGACCATACTGTCTGCCTTATCAACATCTAAGCCTTCGTCTCAAAAAAAAAAAAAAAAAAAGGAAGAAGTGGAGCAATACAGCGACGCAATGTCGCTCCACAAATTGGTACCTTGCTGACGACGCCCTAATTTGGGTGGCAGAACAAATGATGCCTCTGTGATTAAAGATGACCTGACCCTTTCTACAAGAAGAGCCACTCTCAGTCCACCCCCATGGAAAGAGATCAGAGCTAGCGACAATCGTCTTCGAAGACCTGACGTGCTTGTCTCTTTATATATCCGGGTATCACAGCAGGGAGGCAGTCTTGCAGGTGACTGGCTCTAGACAACAAGTGTATCTAAAGTCTTGGCCATATGACTTCAGACTCAAGCAAGGCGCCCTTAGGACGACTCACCCGTCATCAGAAGTCCCAGCGTGACTCCAGACGTTTCATCTTCCGATGTCCACCTTCGGCAGGAATTTGAGTGGGACATCGCCTCCGCCCGTTAACAGCAACAGTTCCAACAACGAAGGACACACATGGTCACGCCCCGCATGACGCTCCTCCAACCCAACTACAAACCAGCAGCCACTGCACTCTCCAACAGCCGAGATACGTGCCACACCCACCTCCTCCTACAGGAACTCCACGTTGACTCGGCAGCGGGAGCCAAGCACTTCTCCCACGTGCTCCTGTTCCATCTGGCATCCTTACCAACACCACACGACCCCCTGCCAAGCCTGTCTCGTAGTAAATGACTTACCTTGTTTTAGCTCTCCTTTCCCACTATCATCCTACACCTCCAGTCGATCGTTGCCCTTGGGCTATTTCACCTTGTATCCTTAATTAATAAGTATTGTCGCTGTTTAACGTGTTTCCAGCCCCTCTCTTTGTTACACCACTTAATAATCAACAAAAAACAGAACGTCTGCCAAAAGCATTTTCTACTGTCATTCAATTTCTTAAATTTATGTCTTCATTCACTCATACTATAGAAATAATTTACATTTTTTTGAAGTTTCTTTCTAAATTTAATGTGTGTGTGTGTGTGTGTGTGTGTGTGTGTGTAGCCAAGTGTGCTTTGATTATGCGAGTTCATACGCGCTTGTATACGTCCCAGTCGTACTGGTAAGGACAAAACACTCGGTATATGAAACCATCCTTCATGATAAAGGGAATAAGAATACCTTCATAAAGAACTAAAGATACCAGTTCCCACCCACACTTGCTGGTTAGGTTAGAGTTGTTGTTGCTGCTCCTGCTGTTGTTAGAACAACCTGACAACAACAAAAATAACAACCAGCAGTTGTAGGTAGGGAGAGTCAGCCTTCACTCAACATAAGGTCATGAAAGTTAGCTCACTGACTTCCTGATTTACTTCCCCCACAATCAACCAGAAGACACGGAAAAAACAGAACGAGAATACAAAATGCAAGTAACTCAACTGGTTCATATACGATTAATATTAATCATTTCTAGCAAGTGATGTGATGTTGTTTGTATTACAGACGAAATTTCTTCAAAATCAGGATGTTGAACGTAATCCATTCAAAAAAACATTTTTTAACAGCAAAATATCCATCAAGTCTGCAACGGGTCAGCCCAGCGCCACTTTGCATTCTGGGTCTGTTACTTACAGGTTCGCAAATCCTTGCATCAAAATTTGTCAAAATTATCAAGTCCTGCCTGTATATCAATAGACATACCTTATCATACTAGTAAAAAAGTAATATAAGCATTCACTTTTTTTTTATACAGTAACTATAATATACAGTAGCTATAACTATCATAAATATAATGAACTAGTTTTTATCTAGCTTTCAGATGTCACCACTCTGGCGCGTCCCTCCGTATGGTCTGTATGTTTATTGGCTCGTTGGTTGCGCTTTAGGCCTATCAAATTGCCAGGGCCATTAGGGCCATCAACATCAACCTATATCCACCATATGGACAATCCTTAACACCTTCTCCAGGCATCAAGGATAATCAAAGAACCACATCCACTCTTGCTTATGGCCGGCCCCTTCGTCCTGTCGACACCTCAAGCAGACAAAACCCAATCGTGCAGCACTGCTGACCTGAATGTACCCAGACGCTGACTCAAGACGGCAGAGGAGCGAGGATGTCAACCAAGGTCTGTGGACAATGGTAACACAAGGAGAGACTTTACAGTGCCTCCCACGACTCTGCAAACAATGGATGTACAAACAACATACGTTTCACGCAAATTAATCTTGTGTTTCGAGGTTCATCGAATATTGCTGCTCACAGCGGGTGGCACTGCAGACGACAACAGCCTACCAACGTTGGTAATGAACGACAGAATGGAAAATATCACTTACAATCATTAATGTCGTCATGGATTGAATATTGTCTAATGTATCCACCCCCTACCCCTCTTAAATTCTGACAAAACTCAGTGATATTGATAATTCACAGACTACGTCATTTTCATCATACGATTCTCTCTACGAAACAATCAATAATTTTCATATTCATGTCCTACCTACGCCATGTTTCTGTGCTGAATTGTAATCCTGACAATTTTGAGGGATTACGGGTGGGATTGGCCCACTGATTACTCTGTTTTGATCCCTCACGATCTGCAGGCAGCCAGCCAGACTACTCCTTTAAGAGAGGTGACTGTTAAAAGAGTCAGTGACATCCTTGAAGGTGATACAAACATGGAAAGTGATCGTGCTATGCAGAGCGCCAGTGTCATAGAAGACGAGATTTGCGTGGAAGATGAAATGGCCACGAAAAGATAATACCATGGAAGATGACGGTACCGTATGAGTTGGCAATACCACGTACGGTGACAATACCATAGAAGATGACAGTGCAGTGCATGGTGATAATACCACAGAGTGATGATGAATTGGTCGTAGAGTGGTCAAACTCAAGAAACAAAAAATCCAACATATGAATAAACTATATACATTTAAAACGTTGAAGAACAATTGATTAACATCGATACAGAAATACTCCAACACTAATAAAAATAATATATGATTTACACAAATCCCTCAAAGATCAATATAGAATGAGACTGTCCATACAGACGCAGGAGACACCAGCAACTCTCGACCGCGTCTACCCTCCACGACACCAAAAAAAACTACAATCATCTGTCCTCTATACCACAACCCTCTTGACCCACACGTCCTCCTATGCTGAGCCTCTCTAGGACGGTTTTCATAAGCACATCATCGACAACCGAACTTCAGCAAGACTTGTGAAAAGCGTCCGGCCATAAGTTACCCGTAATTTAGGGTAACAATTGTTCCCCATCAACCGTTTCCTCATGTCTATCTGGCAACTCAACAAGAGAAAGCTTTGGCACTGTCTCAATTTTGACTCGAAGCTGTATTAAAGCTGTGTCTCTCCTTGCTTCGATATCAACTCGGGTAGTGGGTAATATCACATTACAAATAGAGCATTAGCCATTAAGGAGTCAGTCCTAAAGTAACCAAGTCCATTTTTCCCGCCCAGAGCAAAACTAACACTTGCCCAGTTACCATCTCATGACAAAACTATCTAATACTTGCTGTAACTCAGAAGAAGAGGTGAGCTGGCATCCAAGAGGATATACACAAATGGTTAGACAGGACAACAGACAAATGACACACACACACGGGCCATTGTCGTACATAACGGACAAAGACAAAAAAGCGTGCAGTCTCAGCGGGAAAAAAAAGAAAGAACAGTACTGCCGGATGATTGCTGCAAGGTAACGGGAAATACTGTTATAAACAGGACGGTACTAACATGCCTATTAGGCGATGATGCCACCTCGTAGTTTATAGTGCTTTATTGATAGACCTGCTTTTATGCCGAAATTAGATAAAATTTACTTTTATAACATAGTTTATACCATCAAAATTGCCTTCTTGTTATTTGGCTGGCTAACACCTCGCTACGTACCGACAGATAAGGTATACACTGTTCACTCAGATCTGATGATGGCTGGGTGGACACAGACAGGCGAAGGGTGTGCGTGGAGTAAGGAGGGAGTCGCTATGACTAGCCTGCCGATGGAACCATCTCCAACACCACTCAGGCTACTGCAACAGCCTAGCCTACTTTTTTATTGCCGTCTATGGGTTTACTTATGGTTAAGGCAGATCAAGGAACTGTATTAATTAAGATAAATCTAAACTATTTCAAGATACTTTGATTATTAGACGTAATTACTGCTGTAAGACTTGAATTATTATAACACTGGTTCACCCACCTGCTCTGTAAGCGCCGTCCCTAACCTGTTCACGACATCTGTCAAGTCTATCACATCATACGACTAAAGGCGGAAATAGAACAGCCCGTAGGAGTCTCCATTAGTCTATATTTTCCAAGCAAAATCCGAGTCCATACGAGAGAGAGAGAGAGAGAGAGAGAGAGAGAGAGAGAGAGAGAGAGAGAGAGAGAGAGAAGAGATCCCATGCAAATACCATCATCGTGTAACAGTACCTATTACATTTCAGAGAATTTTCAATTCCATAATGTAATGTTTTCATAATATCATCGCACTGGTGCAAGAAGGTGTGATACAAACAACCACACACCTTCAAATGATGAGTAAGTTGTATGTAGGCAGATGTTACCACGCGCATTTCTAGTTTCCCAGCATTTTCTTTTTTTTTTTCATTTTCAAATTGCCTCAGTGAAAAATACAACGAAATACGTGGTATAACGTTTCAGGAGCAGTTTTTGATTGATCTTGTATCTCCCGAAATATAGTAACCAATGCAAAACGCATCGTAGCGAATGAAAATGAAATATTAAACTGACATCTGAAAGCGCATGTAATGTGATGGTGCCAGATGTAACCTCTTTCAACTTCTAATGTCGAATTTGCGTATTTCATTTTTTGAGTCATATAAATAAAGCCGGACACAAATGATCTGCAAAAAATTACGTAAACTGGCAAATAATAATTATCTACAGAATAAAGAAAACTGGCACTAACCAATATTTACAGAACAAATCCACACGGTTAGCTGCCGGAACATTGCATTATGAGACAAACCATTCAACCTTCTTGAAAACACCTACATGCATGCATTTACTTCAAACGTAACTCGTCCTTTTATAAAACTTTATAATCTTTGATTTTCTTTGATGACAGTAAATTCTTCAAGTGATCTTTTCTATCTAATTAGTTTCGGAAATTATTCCATATTCATAATGGCTGCTTATATTGCATGCAATTTACAGATACAAATATATGTATGTCTTAAAATAAGAAGACCTGTAGGTTTACCACGTTTGAGCGTCTTTAATTCAAACGTGTCTTAGATCCAGCTATCAGATCTGAGTGAGCAGGGTTTAGTTATCTCGGCCTACCATTATCATAAATATAACTGACTTTGCTTGATGACAGCGTTATGACTCGGGGTAAATTATACTTACGGACATCCAGTTGTCTGCGGTAGATATGAAGGTCTGGATCATTCAAAAGTCATCAAAAAACAAAAGTAAAACAATTTCACCCAAACCTAATAACTTAGCGATGATAATACCATCAATCCTCTTCCCTTTATATCCAACACCGTTCTTCTAGCTCATCTGAACACAACTAAGGCGATTCGGATGATATACACTGTCTTATTTCGCCTAGTTTTGGCCGATTCCGGCATATGTCGAGGATTTATCACACCCCAATAAAGTAGCCGCTGACACGCGCGAATTAAAGAAAAACTATCTTCTTTTTTTTACACAAACATATATGAAGGGAATCTTGATATATACAACCAATACAATACACATAAATATTTGCAAATACGATCGTGGCGCTAGCCAAGCCATAACGAACATACCTTGAGCAGGAGATTCGCTGTTGGCTCCCAACTGGCCCACATTATGGGTATGTATGTCTCAGTCAGACCACTAGGAGTCGTAACGTTGGCTCTCTGAACACTTACGCGAATCTAACTTGACCGCGTTTCTTTTCAAACGACTATACCATCCGGCTTCCACTAGTCACAGTGTGAGAATCAGACACTACGCACCTACGACATAATTTCCATACGAATCCATATTGACTTAAACAGCGTCGCTTCTCAGATTCATAACAAAGGCTATAAACGAAAGACAGGAAGGACGAACGAAATCATGTAAACGATAGAGATTCGGAAGTGTGACGTCGGGTCGGTAGGTGGCGTTAGTAAGACATTTATGTCGTCTGTTTATCTACCAGGTACCGCGAAGGAGAAATGCAATGCCAGGAAAATCGCGCCCCGTGTCCTGTGCGGAAAGCACAAAGAAGAGAGTGAAGACTTGATTTTCCACGTATCTCCAAAGGATAAGCAAGGAATGTATCACGTGTATGTGATGATACTTAGAAATATAATTTAGTCAAGTTTCAGTATTGCGCGTTCGAGGCCCGTTGTGGCTAGGCTCCCTTTCGGGTGGGGTAGCACTCCCACTATCTTACCCTAGCAGGGTTACATGGTGGATAAGTTTCATTTACAATAATATCTAAAGTACATTATGAACCTTCTTAACTGCACTCTGCTTGAAATTTAGTTTTAAGTGAGAGAAGAAAGGGTTAGGTAAACTGTCTGGGGTAGGATGTAAAGCCATAGACAAGTTATCTCCAAAGCAAAAGAGCATCAAAACTGATGCCCTTCAACAGGAAGGATTCGAACCCCCCTACTCCTTGCGCACAATGGTAAGGGGTTCAAATGCTTGCCGCTGTTGAATAGAATTATATGTTTTATGATTGTGGTGCGTATTGCAATATATATATATTTCTATTTTCATTTTTATTTTGCTTTGTCGCTGTTTCCCGCGTTTGCGAGGTAGCGCAAGGAAAGAGACGAAAGAAATAGCCCAACCCACCCCCATACACATGTATATACATACACGTCCATACACGCAAATATACATACCCATACATCTCAATGTACACATATATATACACACACAGACACATACATATATACACATGCACACAATTCACACTGTCTGCCTTTATTCATTCCCATCGCCACCTCGCCACACATGGAATAACATCTCCCTCCCCCTCATGTGTGCAAGGTAGCGCTAGGAAAAGACAACAAAGGCCCCATTCGTTCACCCTCAGTCTCTAGCTGTCATGCAATAATGCCCGAAACCACAGCTCCATTTCTACATCCAGGCCCCACAGAACTTTCGATGGTTTACCCCAGACGCTTCACATGCCCTGATTCAATCCATTGACAGCACGTCGACCCTGGTATACCATATCGATCCAATTCACTCTATTCCTTGCCCGCCTTTTACCCTCCTGCATGTTCAGGCCCCGATCACACAAAATCTTTTTCACTCCATCTTTCCACCTCCAATTTGGTCTCCCACTTCTCCTCGTTCCCTCCACCTACGACACATATATCCTCTTGGTCAATCTTTCCTCACTCATTCTCTCCATGTGCCCAAACCATTTCAAAACACCCTCTTCTGCTCTCTCAACCACGCTCTTTTTATTTCCACACATCTTTCTTACCCTTACGTTACTTACTCGATCAAACCACCTCACACCACACATTGTCCTCAAACATCTCATTTCCAGCACATCCATCCTCCTGCGCACAACTCTATCCATAGCCCACGCCTCGCAACCATACAACATTGTTGGAACCACTATTCCTTCAAACATACCCATCTTTGCTTTCCGAGATAATGTTCTCGACTTCCACACATTCTTCAAGGCTCCCAGGATTTTCGCCCCCTCCCCCACCCTATGATTCACTTCCGCTTCCATGGTTCTATCCGCTGCCAGATCCACTCCCAGATATCTAAAACACTTCACTTCCTCCAGTTTTTCTCCATTCAAACTCACCTCCCAATTGACTTGACCCTCAACCCTACTGTACCTAATTACCTTGCCCTTATTCACATTTACTCTTAACTTTCTTCTTTCACACACTTTACCAAACTCAGTCACCAGCTTCTGCAGTTTCTCACATGAATCAGCCACCAGCGCTGTATCATCAGCGAACAACAACTGACTCACTTCCCAAGCTCTCTCATCCCAACAGACTTCATACTTGCCCCTCTTTCCAAAACTCTTGCATTTACCTCCCTAACGACCCCATCCATAAACAAATTAAACAACCATGGAGACATCACACACCCCTGCCGCAAACCTACATTCACTGAGAACCAATCACTTTCCTCTCTTCCTACACGTACACATGCCTTACATCCTCGATAAAAACTTTTCACTGCTTCTAACAACTTGCCTCCCACACCATATATTCTTAATACCTTCCACAGAGCATCTCTATCAACTCTATCATATGTCTTCTCCAGATCCATAAATGCTACATACAAATCCATTTGCTTTTCTAAGTATTTCTCACATATATTCTTCAAAGCAAACACCTGATCCACACATCCTCTACCACGTCTGAAACCACACTGCTCTTCCCCAATCTGATGCTCTGTACATACCTTCACCCTCTCAATCAATACCCTCCCATATAATTTACCAGGAATACTCAACAAACTTATACCTCTGTAATTTGAGCACTCACTCTTATCCCCTTTGCCTTTGTACAATGGCACTATGCACGCATTCCGCCAATCCTCAGGCACCTCACCATGAGTCATACATACATTAAATAACCTTACCAACCAGTCAATAATACAGTCACCCCCTTTTTTAATAAATTCCACTGCAATACCATCCAAACCTACTGCCTTGCCGGCTTTAATCTTCCGCAAAGCTTTTACTACCTCTTCTCTGTTTACCAAATCATCTTCCCTCAGGCACCTCACCATGAGTCATACATACATTAAATAACCTTACCAACCAGTCAATAATACAGTCACCTCCTTTTTTAATAAATTCCACTGCAATACCATCCAAACCTGCTGCCTTGCCGGCTTTCATCTTCCGCAAAGCTTTTACTGCCTCTTCTCTGTTTACCAAATCATTTTCCCTAACCCTCTCACTTTGCACACCACCTCGACCAAAACACCCTATATCTGCCACTCTATCATCAAACGCATTCAACAAACCTTCAAAATACTCACTCCATCTCCTTCTCACATCACCACTACTTGTTATCACCTCCCCATTTGCGCCCTTCACTGAAGTTCCCATTTGCTCCCTTGTCTTACGCACTTTATTTACCTCCTTCCAGAACATCTTTTTATTCTCCCTAAAATCTAATGATACTCTCTCACCCCAACTCTCATTTGCCCTCTTTTTTCACCTCTTGCACCTTTCTCTTGACCTCCTGTCTCTTTCTTTTATACATCTCCCACTCAATTGCATTTTTTCCCTGCAAAAATCGTCCAAATGCCTCTCTCTTCTCTTTCACTAATAATCTTACTTGTTCATCCCACCACTCACTACCCTTTCTAATCAACCCACCTCCCACTCTTCTCATGCCACAAGCATCTTTTGCACAATCCATCACTGATTCCCTAAATACATCCCATTCCTCCTCCACTCCCCTTACTTCCATTGTTCTCACCTTTTTCCATTCTGTACTCAGTCTCTCCTGGTACTTCCTCACACAAGTCTCCTTCCCAAGCTCACTTACTCTCACCACCCTCTTCACCCCAACATTCACTCTTCTTTTCTGAAAACCCATACAAATCTTCACCTTCGCCTCCACAAGATAATGATCAGACATCCCTCCAGTTGCACCTTTCAGCACATTAACATCCAAAAGTCTCTCTTTCGCGCGCCTGTCAATTAACACGTAATCCAATAACGCTCTCTGGCCATCTTTCCTACTTACATACGTATACTTATGTATATCTCGCTTTTTAAATCAGGTATTCCCAATCACCAGTCCTTTTTCAGCACATAAATCTACAAGCTCTTCACCATTTCCATTTACAACACTGAACACCCCATGTATACCAATTATTCCCTCAACTGCCACATTACTCACCTTTGCATTCAAATCACCCATCACTATAACCCGGTCTCGTGCATCAAAACCGCTTACACACTCATTCAGCTGCTCCCAAAACACTTGCCTCTCATGATCTTTCTTCTCATGCCCAGGTGCATATGCACCAATGATCACCCATCTCTCTCCATCAACTTTCAGTTTTACCCATATTAATCGAGAATTTACTTTCTCACATTCTATCACATACTCCCACAACTCCTGTTTCAGGAGTACTGCTACTCCTTCCCTTGCTCTTGTCCTCTCACTAACCCCTGACTTAACTCCCAAGACATTCCCAAACCACTCTTCCCCTTTACCCTTGAGCTTCATTTCACTCAGAGCCAAAACATCCAGGTTCCTTTCCTCAAACATACTACCTATCTCTCCTTTTTTTCACATCTTGGTTACATCCACACACATTCAGACACCCCAGTCTGAGCCTTCGAGGAGGATGAGCACTCCCCGCGTGACTCCTTCTTCTGTTTCCCATTTTAGAAAGTTAAAAAATACAAGGAAGGGAGGATTTCTGGCCCCCCGCTCCCGTCCCCACTAGTCGCCTTCTACGACACGCGAGGAATGCGTGGGAAGTATTCTTTCACCCCTATCCCCAGGGATGATATATATATATATATATATATATATATATATATATATATATATATATATATATATATATATATATATATACATGCACATGCACACGCACATATATACACACACACACACACACATATACATATATATACATATGAAAAAAGTAAGAAATAATTTAGAAAACTGAAACTTCTAGCTTGAAATGAAATGAGAAAATGAATGTCACATAATGGTTCAACCTCTGGCTATGGAAAAGGGAAATGTATAATTTATTTACACAAACGTCAATAGTAGTTCTCATCAATTTACCCACTGTATCAATAAGCTTCAATGTCTAAGCTACATTTTTTTTTTCCAATTTCACTATTTTCTTGTCAAAGCACCATGTATGAAAACTATCACTCCAGTAACACAACTATAAACATTTACTTCCCCTTTGAAAAAGTTCTGGGGAAGTCTGTCTCGATACACTTCGGGACACTCTACCACCTGGCGAGGTTTGTGTTGCAATGGTTCTTGATTCACAAACGTAGTAGCATCACTGGTGGGCGGAAGAACATTCTTGTAACCACAGCAAGGATCACAGTCCGTGCAACTCCATTATGATGGTTCTTCTCCTCCTGTTTCTATATATATATATATATATATATATATATATATATATATATATATATATATATATATATATATATATATATATATATATATATATATATATATATATATATTGAGAGGTGAGTTTGAATGGAGAAAAACTGGAGGAAGTGAAGTGTTTTAGATATCTGGGAGTGGATCTGGCAGCGGATGGAACCATGGAAGCGGAAGTGGATCATAGGTTGGGGGAGGGGGCGAAAATTCTGGGAGCCTTGAAGAATGTGTGGAAGTCGAGAACATTATCTCGGAAAGCAAAAATGGGTATGTTTGAAGAAATAGTGGTTCCAACAATGTTGTATGGTTGCGAGGCGTGGGCTATGGATAGAGTTGTGCGCAGGAGGATGGATGTGCTGGAAATGAGATGTTTGAGGACAATGTGTGGCGTGAGGTGGTTTGATCGAGTAAGTAACGTAAGGGTAAGAGAGATGTGTGGAAATAAAAAGAGCGTGGTTGAGAGAGCAGAAGAGGGTGTTTTGAAATGGTTTGGGCACATGGAGAGAATGAGTGAGGAAAGATTGACCAAGAGGATATATGTGTCGGAGGTGGAGGGAACGAGGAGAAGAGGGAGACCATTTGGAGGTGGAAAGATGGAGTGAAAAAGATTTTGTGTGATCGGGGCCTGAATATGCAGGAGGGTGAAAGGAGGGCAAGGAATAGAGTGAATTGGATCGATGTGGTATACCGGGGTTGACGTGCTGTCAGTGGATTGAATCAAGGCATGTGAAGCGTTTGGGGTAAACCATGGAAGGCTGTGTAGGTATGTATATTTGCGTGTGTGGACGTATGTATATACATGTGTATGGGGGTGGGTTGGGCCATTTCTTTCGTCTGTTTCCTTGCGCTACCTCGCAAACGCGGGAGACGGCGGCAAAAAAAAAAAAAAAAAAAAAAAATATATATATATATATATATATATATATATATATATATATATATATATATATATATATATATATATATATATATCCGATCCTTTAGGCATAGCTATTGTTTAAAGACTTATGCTGGAGCCATTTAATCTGATGCTCTCACAGGATCAGAACGAAGCTATTTGCACCTGTTCATTTCACCGACCTGACGCTTTGTAACAATATAATATCATAGTCACTGCTTGATAACTCATATTGTCCATTTCTTTGTAAAATGTTTAACAAGTTTTATTGTCATGTTAAATACCAAAGTTCAAACGTGGAAAACAGTCTCATTAGCATTGTTAGATTCTCGTCTGAATATTATCGATTCAAGTTTAGATGAACAAAGGATCATTTGAAGGGGCTTTTACGAAATGACAGATCAAATCAAGGAGATGGACAGAGTTTCGTTTTCTGATGCAACATGAGATTCATAGCTTAAGTTGAAATGTTTAGTATAAATGAAGAAGACAGATAATATGAAACATATTTCATACTTGTATATTGATACGTATACAAAGCATGACATTACATGCATACTTCCAGTAACTGTAGCCGAATCAAAGCCGACCAAATGGACCTCAGTCTTGGCTATTTACATCCCGAGTTGTCTCATCTATTTGCATAAATCAACGTGATTGCATTACACACACGCCTTTATATATATATATATATATATATATATATATATATATATATATATATATATATATATATATATATATATATATATATATATATATATATATATATATATATATATGGGAGCGGGGGGCTGGAAATCCTCCCCTCTCGTTTTTAGTTTTCCTAATGAAGGAACAGAGGAGGGGGCCAAGTGAGGATATTCCCTCAATGGCTCAGTCCTCTGTTCTTGACGCTACCTCGCTAGCGCGGGAAACGGCGAATAGTATGAAGAAATATATATATATATATATATATATATATATATATATATATATATATATATATATATATATATATACATATATATATATATATATATATTCCTGCATGAGTCATGGAAAACGGGCAGAAATTCAGTTAACTTCCCTAATTCTATTATCGTGTCAGCCATGTTGATTGTCATGACGCTGACGTGCAGTTTGTAAGTCCACCACCATGATTAAGCTTCTCCTCCTCCTATGACGTAAGACAACACAGAATCTTTGTCACCAACACGTGCCAATGAGCCATAAGAATCAAAATTCGTCCTCAACAGACTTAGCCATAAGAGTCAAAATTCGTCCTCAACAGACTTAGCCATAAGAGTCAAAATTCGTCCTCAACACACTTTACGGCTCTCTTCCTGGATAAGCGAGGCAAGCAACCTGTTTGGGAAAAAATTGTTGATCAACTATCTGTTACCTGGGTTAAATGATGACATGCAGTGAGATGATAACTTAGGGCAAGTTACTGAGGCAGTGTTGTACAAGCGTGGCTGAGAGCCTTCTTTAACATATGCAGGGCTACAGTGACCAAGGGTATACTTCAACGCTTATTGGTTCAGGTCTAGTGAGTGAATCAGCGAGAATCCTCAGATTCGTTTTGCTCTGTGGAACTCACCAAGTATGCAGCGCTATTTTGAGTAGTCAGCTCCCTGGTCAACTGTTCCAAGCCTCAGGTTGAGCGCGTGTGGCATGATGCACAGACCATCAAGTCATCAACTACTGACTAGATTTACCTTCGAGCGAATGTATCAAACTGCCAGATTATATCCCTCTGATGATTAATAGCATCGACGTTCTTACAAAAGGCTGTTGGTAACCCTACAGCCAACCACCTGCGGTTGTTGTGGTGAACAGTGTGGTTAAGGCCACAGTAGTTTGTTGTTAGCTCTGAAAGTTAGCTCTCGTTTCATTTCTCATCTTCTTATGGTGCCATAAACATGGGAGATTATAATGATTAGTTTATTTTCTTCGTTGCGGGTGTATAGACTGTACGCTAGATGTGTCAGTTATCTGAATATTCCTAGTGTTTTCTTGCCGTGAATGTTGCGCTTCTCTTGATAATGAACAACCTTATACAGAGGCTTTCTCTTCCTTCATGTGGCGATACGGCAGAATCCTGAACACTTGATTCCATAACTTGTTGTCGATAACAGTCCTCAGCAGATACCACAGAGGTGGCGACACACACCAGCGTACTACCAACTTATGTGGGACATGTGGACAGAGAGGGACACTTGCCATAATGGAGGGATTTAAAGATTTAGCATCAGAATGTAGAGGAGGAGGAGAAGGAGAGTGTTGGAAGCAGCCCATACCTTAGCCATCTCTGCCTCATTACAGCAGCACTGTAACACTGCACACACTGTGCTATATGTCCGTCCCCGCCTTGTACCATCCCACGCTACACATCAGCGGCAGATATCGTGGGTTTCATCCCCGTCAAAAGTCTGCCTCGAGGCGCGGCGGAAGTTAACCAACTCATCAACAGCGACAACACGGTGGGGTTGCCTGTACCGCCCCTGGCACACAACAGGGACGGAGAGGAGGGAGGACACGGTGGAAGGAAAGAACACAGACAGGGGAAAAGGAAGAGGAATGGAATATAATGACAAGATGAAAGGTAAGGATGAGGAGCAGGGGAAAGGATGTTGATTAGAAAGGAGAAGACTGAGAAAGGAGAACATAGGGAAAGTACTGGAAATTGGATGTTGTTGACATTGAGGAAAGAAAACGATAAGATAACCTGGAAACATGCGATATGATAGGAAAGAAGTATGGTGAGCGGATGAGCAATTGAGTAGTTATTGAAGTAGTTAGGTTCATGAAATCAGAGGTAAGGAGAGCAAAAGAGAGCAGTGATGTGTGATGGAAATAAAGACGTGAAGGAGAGAGACGAGAGCGTTGTCAGAAAGGGAGATAAGTGGAGCAAAAGTTACGAGAAAAATAAGGCGTTCATGTTAGCGGAGACAGAAGATATGTGGAGGAAAACCTGAATGAAACCAAAAACAAAGTCAGAAAGAAACGGAACTAAAGCATAAGTATGAAGGTTGTGAAAAAACACACTAACCGGGTGAATTATGATGACGAGTTAGCACAAGAACATTATGACTGAATAGAAGTAACGAAGGCAGAACTTTTCTCTTTCACATCACGAACAGGAGCTTCAGTAAGGCCAGGCAAACGGTGAAGCGTGTGAAAGACAGAAGACAGAGAAAATACGAATGGAAATATGTTGGCTCACCAACAAAGACTGGCTTACTAATGAAGATTAGCTCGCTACAAAGGCTGGCTCACTGACAAAGACTGGCTTACTAACAAAGACTGCCTCACTAACAAAAACTACCTCACTAACAAAGACTAGCTAACTAAAAAAAGACTGGCTCTCTATCAAAGACTAACTAACAAAGACTGACCTACTAGCAAAGACTAGCTCTATAGAAAAGGTCAACTCATTAACAAAGATTAGCTTACTAACAAAGACTGGCTCACTAACAAAGTACACACAGTTGTACTTCATGGGAAGTCCTGAATTTTCACATCATTAATATAAGGTGACTGTACAGCTCAGTCCTTGGCTCGAATTTCTCTTATGTAATATATATTGATGATCTGCAAATAGATCTGGCTTCCATTGTCTCTTTAGTATATTGACGATATAAATATAGAAAGTAAGATGATATATGAGAATGGTTTTGGAAATATCCAGAATAACTGAGAATTGTTAACCTTGTCTGAGAAGTTGTCAATAAAACTGAATGCGCAATAAATACATGATGAGAAATAAAACAACTTTTCGTCTTCATTGTTTGTGAAGATGTATTTCTCTACATCTAGGTGAACACTTAGCTTTTTGCTTCAGCCCAGTGGTTCTAGCGACGGGATCTCTAGTGTACTTCGAGCAGCTTATCTACATCGATGCTTTACATTTTGTGAGAGTCTTAAGAACTTTTAATGAACTTTAATGAGGTCTTAATGGAGCCTTCCTTTCTGTCTGGACCAGGGCATCTAATTTCCATGGCCTTTAGAGTTCGCAAAAAAAAACTGTCTAATTTACACTAACGCCAGATGCTTTAGCTAATTCTCTCTCTCTCTCTCTCTCTCTCTCTCTCTCTCTCTCTCTCTCTCTCTCTCTCTCTCTCTCTCTCTCTCTCTCTCTCTCTCTCTCTCTCTCTCTCTCTCTCTCTCTCTCTCTCTCTCTCAATGATCATGTATCAATGCAATAATAAGAAGAATGCTAATGATTCATTCGCTTCAGCACAAAGGTGAAGCAGACATAAGGTTCCCTCCATCAAAACTAAGAAAAGAAATTTCATATCTTTAATCACCTTCTCTGTTGATCTCTTTCTCCCAAAGGTGATAAATTTAATATCTATCGCCAGAATTATCTGAACTTTTTCTTTCTTGGTTTTACAGAGCAAAAAGGACGTAAACATTAACTTATAATTGTCGCCTTATTTTCTTTGCTCGCAAGCTAAAAGAAATGGAAAATGATACTTACATAGTATCCGTGTCTTACATATCTTCCTTGAACGACGGTGTAGGACATGGGGTGAACCCCAGGATGTATTACCCTCTTGTTCTCTCCTTTACCACACTCCCAAGAGTTCTCATCTCTTACACCCTTCCTCTTGCCATCAAACTTCCTAATCACCTGTACCTGAACCTTTCATAAGATATCATGGTTTTAGCCTTAAAAGAATATAATGATCATTTACATATCGTATAAATTCGTCGGATTACAATAAAGAAAAGAATCAACAACGATAGAGTAAAATTTCATAGTTTCTTCTCTAACAATTTACGTTTTCTTTGATGATTCCCATTCTCTAACAAACTGACGCCACCATCGGAGGGGACACTAAGGCGATCTGCATCGCTTTGGTCACCTTCCTGTCATTACTAGCTAATGCATTGAACGTAGTAAAGAACTCAGTAGTTCTGACTGAGAATGCAGACCTATGTATTTCATACTCTGTTTTCCAAGCTTGTGTGAACCATTTCGTGAGGTGAGGTGAGTCTGGTTCTGCTCCTTCCGCTGTGTCGAGTATGTGTCAAGCTGTTTGGTTTTCTTGTTGGCTGGTTGTTACTGGCTTATTTGTAGGGGTGATTAATTCGCACTTTTTTGTTTATAATCAAATGCTTCCTTACTTCTTGTGTATGGCCGTCTGCTTATTTGACAGTGTTCTTTGTAAACTGTTTAACTGTCTGGCTGACTTGTTGGTTAGATGCTTTGCCAACTGTCTATTTCACTCTGGACAAACTGGTTCTCTGACTGTGAGACTGATTGTCTGGAATTTCATTAGGCTTGTTTTTCGACTGACTGTCTGACCGTTTGTCCGTCTGCATGTGACTGTGTGCCTGACTGTCCGCAATGGTTATAAGTCTGGGTATCTGTACGACTGTCTAAGTGACTGTCATGCTGACTTTCTGGATAGCTGTCTGGATAGTTGGATGGTTGACTGAACTTCGTATTGACTGATTATCCGACAAGTCATGTGACTGTCTGTGTCTGTCGAGCCAACTGAATGGCTCCTTGACCTACTGACTGTCTCTGGTGCCATTTGGGATCACTCACTAGTTTGCTGTCTTTGTGTTATATTTCATTATCTAGTTAACATCTTGCTTGCCTCGCTACCTATCTGTCTGGCTCTGCTTACATGTCACTTTAAATTTTGGACACTTTGGAATTTGTTCAAAATCTCACCAGAAGCCTGCTGAACTAAAGTCTGTGGTGAAAAATATACATTTATGTTGATAAGTCAAGTAATAAGAGAGTGAATATCAATGTTATTAACCCAGATGCACAAGTTCAACATATGGAGAATGTTCGCTTCAAATTCTGTTTCAGCATAAGGAATAACACTTACACTAACTAATATTTTCATTCAGATTTGGCGCACTTCAAAATTTCACCAAAATGCCACAAAATATGAAGCAAAATACCTGGAATTTGGGTTTAGGGAAAGGAAAAATATGTGTAGGTTTCATTTTCGCATAAGTCACGTGGCATCACATCACTTATATATTGGAATTATGTAAATCATACTCCGATATGTATATTCATATATATTTGGTTGATATGTGCATACATTTATGTATATATCGGGCAATTACAAAATCAATGAATGGTGATGAATTGTTTAAGAGACTTTGCTAGATTATCATATTCCAAATGTTCATTTAGCTGGTGTGGCTAGTTGTGCGAGAGAGGGGCTGCGGGCTGCTTAGAAATGAAAAAAAAAATTGATGATATTGGTGAGAAATGGTATCATAAATGGTCCAAAAGGTTTGGACAATATGACGAGAAAATATCTTAGATTTACCTGACCCTGAATCTGAAAAAGACTTGCTTACAACTAGCTAGCACTTCAGTTGAGAAAAGAGAGTGCATACAACTGGTCATGTTCCTTAGCGGTAGTCCTTGGTAGTCTTAGCGACCATAACCATAACCATGACCATGACCACCACCACCACCACCATGACCATAGGAGGCAGGATACCTAGCGGTGCCTAGGTACGTCACGGACGCATGGTAGCCGCTCCCGTCAACCCAGTACCTGACCTTCTGCACTCGACCATCAGGCAGATTCACGTAATACTTTCCTTGGGCGTTACCATGGCCGTCGCCGCCCTCCCACTGTCCGAAGTTGGTTGGTCCGGCCGAGACCCCATATCGGAAGCCATAAGGCAGGGCCACCTGTGGACATGGTATGTGTATGTATATCTATGATTTTTTTTCACATCTTTGACTTACTTCACTTGTACATATTTGAATGTTTTATCAAATATCAGTATAGATGTTATCACTGTGGATTATTTTGAAATTAGACCTACATTAGCATAACCTCCGTAGCCACCACCTCCTCCACCACCTCCTCCTCCTCCATATCCACCTCCAAATCCACCTCCAAAGCCTCCTGGAAGGGCCGTACCCCCTGCCACGAACAGGCACAGCAGCAGCACCTGCGGGAAGATGGAGAGTAATCGTCAGTTGTCAAAATGTTATGTTACAGTCTAGAAAACGTATCCATAGATAAAGTGAATTACAAGATTAAGGTAAGGAGAATACAGGACTAACACCATGACCTGGAGAGGCATAGTAATCATGGCAGTGGTCCTGGTGGTGAAGACGAAGCTGCTACACTCTCGCCTCGCCCATACCGTTGCTCTAATGAACACACACTAACTTAGACATCATTAATGTCTCTATTATATTCTGAGAGTTACTTTTCATACATATATTTTTTACTTATTTTTTTTCATTCGGCAAATTATGAAGTTTGTGTTTCGTAATGTTGACTTACCGACGCTGTTATATATATAGCAACACTATTCAAGCCATTTTTTGATATTCAATTACTTATAAAAGTAAATATGACAACTGATGAATTCTTTACATCTAAAGAAATGCTTGTGGATTTCATGTAGTTTTACAGTATATACAGTTTTAGGGACCACTCATTCTATCTCTTATTATCCATATCTATCATTGATACTGAACGACTTGAATATGATGACAGCAATTTTTGATTTTTGAATCTGGTAATGGTTGAATGTTCCACTAGATTCCTCTTCATACTGAACCAACGTTTGGTTAACTCACAGAGACGAGCATGTTGGTAGTGAAGTGTTTGGCTGCTCGGCAGACACTGGCTTCCTCTTGGTCTCGTCAGGTTTTATACCCTCAGCTGGAACCTTAGTCAGCAGTTTTTCTACTCCACCACCAGAGTCAGCCAAGGTTCAAAATGATTTTCATCCTTCAGAGAAAGTTGAATTTGAATGCAGTCAAGACTTATCGCTTCTTTAAACGCAAAACACATATCCTGGTTTCAGAATGAGCAAGAAAAGGTTGAGAAAGTGGATATACATGTCAGGAATAGAGGGAAGAATGAAAAGCGGTAGACCAAATTGTAGATGGAAGGATGGAGCGAAAAAGATTTTGAGTGATTATGTGTGCGTGTGTGTGTGTGTTTGTGTGTGTGTGTGTGTGTGTGTGTGTGTGTGTGTGTGTGTGTGTGTGTGTGTGTGTGTGTGTGTGTGTGTGTGTGTGTGTGTGTGTGTGTGTGTGTGTGTGTGTGTGTGTGTGTGTGCTTATATGTGCATATATTTGGATGAAAGTGGATGGGTCTTTTTCTTCTGTTTCCTGGCGCTACCACGCTAACACGGAAAACAGCGATGAAGTATATCAAATAGATGAATACATTTAAAAATGCTGAATATGAATTCGTAAAAAACCTGTGTTTAGTCCGATCTGTCAAGTAACTAGGAAATTATAATGTTATTTACCCCAGATGTTAAGAACATGGAAAATTTTTGGAAATGTCGGATTTTCAGTTCCATATTCTCATTCACCATAAAGTATAACATCTATTTTGAGATTTTCATTTGGATCAGTGGCACTTGAAAATATCTCCAATATCTCACCTCAATTTCTTGCAAAATACTTGGAATTTCTCATGATTTATTGAGCACCTTGGATCATTTTTCAAAGTACCCTTATATAACACTGCTATTAAGCATGCTAAATGATAATCTTTTGTAAAAAACGTACGTATAGGTCCCAGCCCCCATGGATCCATACGCTATCATGTCCTCTGCTAGGTATTTAAAACACTTCATATACTCTAGTTGCTCTCCATTCAAACTCACATTCCAGCCAATCTATTCTCCTCAACTGTTGAACTATGTAATCTTCCTTTTTTCATATTAACCCTCAACTTTCTGCTTCCATACATTCTCCCAAACGGAGGAAAAACAGCTTCTGTAGTTTCTCACTGGAATATGCCACAAGAGTTTTGTCATAAGGAAACAGTAAGTGACTCAACTCCGAGGCCTCCTTCTCCCGAAAGATCGTAGACCTCTTTTCTCCAAGACTCTCTCGTTCACCATTTCCATCACTCCATCAATAAGCAGATTAGACAGCCATGGTGACATCACATACCCTTCACCCAAACCTTTCCCTTCTCACCTGGAACTATTCACCCGCCTTTCTCCCTTCTCCCACACCGGCCTTAGTCTCTCGATGAAAATTCCTTGCTGCATCTGTCATCCCTCCTCCCACACCATATATTTACAACATCTTCCACAAAACATCTAGCTCAACCATATCCTACAATTTCTAAATATCTATAAATGCCTCATATAACTTCTCTTTCCCTAAGTATATCTCATACAAATTCTGCATAGGAAACACCTAATGCATGCATTCTCTACCCTCCTAAAGCGATATTGTACCTTTTCAGACTAATGCTTTATATATGCCATATCCTCTTGCTCATCAATCCTCCAAAAAACAAACCAATGCAAAATAAATAGATTGATACCTGAATTGTTCGAAAATACACTTCTGTCCACCTTCCCTTTATGCCATTGCACGATACAGTCATTCTGCTAATTCTCTGACACTAATCTTAGAATCGTTAACTAACCAATCAACATCACTGCCACCCATCTTCTCGAGAAATCTAACTGCATATTAGTCCAATCCTGCTGCCTTGCTACACTTAATCTCACGCAAACCTTTCACTACTACTTCTCTATTCGCCAAACCTCTTGCCACGGCTCTCTCACTTCGCATATCCCCACGACCCAAACACCCATCATCTGCCACTTAGTCATCTAAAAGATCATATAGCCGCTCAAAAGATTCTTGCCATCTACTTTTCACCTCTTCCTTGCCTGTTACCACTTTCTCATCATTTGTTTTTTGACAATTCTATTTGATACGTTTTCCTCACACGAGTTACCTCCTTCCAAAATATTTTCTTATTCACTCTCAATTTCGCCGATAATTTCTCCCTGCAACACTCACTGCCCTCTTTTTCAGGCTCTATATCTTCTTTTTGACCTCCTGTCACAACCTCTCGTACGTCTTATCTGTCATCCTTTCCCTGCAGGTAACACCCAAACCACTTTCTTTTTTTCTTGCATCGGTACCTTTTCTTACTCATCCCATTACAAAGCACCCTTTTTCAAACCACCACATCCCACCTCTGGCGTAAAAAATACTTTCCTTACACATGGAAGCATTACTCTCACTTTTTGTTATTCCTTACCTAATCTGGCTCGGTATCCCTTTATACAAGCCTCTTTACCAAGCTCGTTCACATACCTAACCCTCTTATCACCCATATAATTTCCACCTTTCCCAAAGCCTTTACAAACATAACCATTGTCTACACAAAGATATGAATGCACACATACCCCACCCGACCTGTCCTTTTTAAAATATCTAAGTGTAAAATCTCTCTTTAGCACATATGTTAATCAATACACAAGCTGACTTATGGAAATGTTTTATATACTGTAATTCATAACCAATTTTGTTACAATTGGTTATGAATTAAAGTATCCCAAACATTTCCTTAACTTAGCTTGTAATGTTCCTAGAAATTTTTTTCTTAACATTTTCAAACAAAATAGCCATTTGTGAAGATATACTTATATTATTACCTTATTGTGATAACATGCATAATATTTACCTTTTGTTGAAATCTTTGATATTCATATAGATCTCGTGAATAACAATGCAGTTAGGGAATGTCTTATCAGAAATTCTGTAGCTTTTTGAAGTGATGTAAGTAGTCTTATAACAGCCAGCGAATTATCATTATCACTGCCTGAGTCTAACAAACTGCCAAAACCCTTAATGATGCAGAGGAAAACGGGTTTAGTGAAAGGAAAAGTGTGTGCAAAGTTGATATTCGCATAGGTCACATGGCATCACAACACTTATATATTGAAATTATGGATCTCATACTCCGATATGTATATTCATATATATTTGGTTGATATGTACATACATTTATGTATATGTTGGACAATTACAAAATCAACAACTAGTAATAAATTGTATAGGAGAGCAGGAATATCATATTCCAAATGTTCATTTTCTGATGTAGCTAGTTGTGCGAGAGAAGGGCTGTAGGCTGCATAGAAATGAAAAGAAGAATATGCTGTCATATATGGTGTCATATACGGTCCAAAATATTTGGCCAATGTCACAAGAAAATCTCTTAGATCTACCTGTTGCTCAGTTTGAAAGATGACTTGCTTACGACTAGCACTTCAGTCGAGAAAAGAGAGTGCATACAACTGGTCATGTTCCTTAGCGGTAGTCCTTGGTAGTCTTAGCGACCATAACCATAACCATGACCATGACCACCACCACCACCACCACCATGACCATAGGAGGCAGGATACCTAGCGGTGCCCAGGTACGTCACGGACGCATGGTAGCCGCTCCCGTCAACCCAGTACCTGACCTTCTGCACTCGACCATCAGGCAGATTCACGTAATACTTTCCTTGGGCGTTACCATGGCCGTCGCCGCCCTCCCACTGTCCGAAGTTGGTTGGTCCGGCCGAGACCCCATATCGGAAGCCATAAGGCAGGGCCACCTGTGGACATGGTATGTGTATGTATATCTATGATTTTTTTTTTCACATGTTTGACTTACTTCACTTGTGCATATTTGAATGTTTTATCAAATATCAGTATAGATGTTATCACTGTGGATCATTTTGAATTAAGACCTACATTAGCATAACCTCCGTAGCCACCACCTCCTCCACCACCTCCTCCTCCTCCATATCCACCTCCAAATCCTCCTCCAAAGCCTCCTGGAAGGGCCGTACCCCCTGCCACGAACAGGCACAACAGCAGCACCTGCGGGAAGATTGAGAGTAATCGTCAGTTGTCAAAATGTTATGTTACAGTCTAGAAAATGTATCCATAGATAAAGTGAATTACAAGGTTAAGGTAAGGAGAATACAGGACTAACACCATGACCTGGAGAGGCATAGTAATCATGGCAGTGGTCCTGGTGGTGAAGACGAAGCTGCTACACTCTCGCCTCGCCCATACCGTTGCTCTAATGAACACACACTAACTTAGATATCATTAGTGTCTCTACATTATTCTGATAGTTCATTTTTCGCATCAATATATTTTTTACTTATCATTTTTCATTCAGTAGATTATGAAGTTTTTTTTTTGCTCTGTAATGTTGTCTTATCGACGCTTGTATGTATAGCTACAATATTCAAGCCATTTTTGAATATTCAGTTAATTATATAAGAATATATGACATCTGATAAATTCTTTACATTTCAAAATATCCTTGTGGACTTCATGTAGCTTTACAGTAAATACAGTTTTGGATGCCACTCATTCTTTATTATTATTATCCATATCTATTACTGATACTGAACGACTTAGATATGATGACAGCAATTTTTGATTTTTGAATCTGGTAATGGTTGAATGTTCCACTAGATTCCTCTTCATACTGAACCAACGTTTGGTTAACTCACAGAGACGAGCATGTTGGTAGTGAAGTGTTTGACTGCTCGGCAGACACTGGCTTCCTCTTGGTCTCGTCAGGTTTTATACCCTCAGCTGGAACCTTAGTCAGCAGTTTTTCTACTCCACCACCAGAGTCAGCCAAGGTTCCAAAATGATTTCATCCTTCAGAGAAAGTTGAATTTGAATGCAGTCAAGACTTAACGCTTCTTTAAACACAAAACACATACCCTGGTTTCAGAATGAGCAAGAAAAGGTCGAGAAAGTGGATATACATGTCAGGATTAGAGGGAAGAATGAAAGACGGTAAACCAAATTGTAGATGAAAGGATGGAGCGAAAAAAAAAATTAGAGTGATTATGGCAGGAGGGTGAAAAGTGTGCACAGAAAAGAGTGAATTGGAACGATATGGTATACTGAGGTCGACTTTTCATCAGTGATTGAACCAGAGTATGTGAAGCGTCTGGGGTAAACCAATGTGGAGCTTTGATGTTCATAGGGAGCAATGGTTTCGTTGCAGTACAAATGACAGGCAGACAATAAATATGAGCGGGTATGGCCTTTCTTCATATGTTCCTTGGCGCTACCTGGCTGTCGCAGGGGATGACGTTGCTGTTTAATGTGTGGCAGGGATGGCTCTCGTAATGGATAAGGGCGAGAGAACGTTGGTATATAATCTTTTTTTTTTTTATTAAACTTCGTCGCTGTCTCCCGCTTAGCGAGGTAGCGCAAGGAAACAAAAGAAAGAATGTCCCAACCCATTCACATACTCATGTATATACATACACGTCCTCACACGCACATATACATACCTATACATTTCAACGTATACATATATTTGCATACACAGATATATACATATATACACATGTACATAATTCACACTTGCTGCCTCCATTCATTCTCGTCACCACCCCGCCACACATGAAATGACAACCCTCTCCCCCCGCAAGCGCGCGAGGCAGCGCTAGGAAAAGATAACAACGGCCACATTCGTTCACACTCTGTCTCTAGCTGTCATGTATGATGCACAGAAACCACAGCTCCCTTTCCACATCCAGGCCCCACAAAACTTTCCATGGTTTACCCCAGACGCTTCACATGCCCTGGCTCAATCCATTGACAGCACGTCGACACTGGTATACCACATCGTTCCAATTCACTCTATTCCTTTCACGCCTTTCACCCTCCTGTATGTTCAGGTCCCGATCGCTCAAAATCTTTTTCATTCCATGTATATATATATATATATATATATATATATATATATATATATATATATATCATACAAACCTCTAACAGCCGGGATGGAACCCGGGATCGAACCCGGAATCGAACCCGGGATCCCTGTGCAACAGGCGGGAGCGCTACCGCTAGGTTATGATTGCCCGTAATTAAGAAATGACTATTCAAATACTATGTACCCGAATACCTTTCGTCTCACACTAATGAGCAACGGGGTCTACATCAGTCATTTCCTATCAGGCTCACACAGCCAGCACATAGCATTTTACCGAACCTAACTGTACAACGCGGAGGTACATGAATACGAGCAAAGTGCATATGAACACGCATCTTCATAGAACATACTAACCTCCAACTGTCAGGATCGAACCCAGGACCCCTGTGTAACAGACGGATGCGCTACCGCTAGGCTATGATCGCTCCTGATAGAGAAATGACTATTCGAATACTATGTACCCGAATACCTTTCGTCACACATTGGTGAGCTACGGTGTCTACACCGGTCTTTTCACGTTTCTTTTATCTCAGTACCTTTGCTTCCTCATCTCATTACAAAGTACTCTTTATCATATGCCTACATCCCACCTTTAGCATAAAACATACTTTCCTCACACATGTAGGAATTACTTCCCTAAATATTTTCAATACCTTACCTCTCTCCTAGTTTCCTTTCCTCTCGTCTTTTGCTATTCTTCACCTATTCTCGCCTCGTATCTCTTTACAGAAACCTCTTTTCTAAGGTCGCTCACATTCGCCACCCATAAAATTTCCACTTTTCCTAAAACCTTTACAAATATAACCATTGTCTCCACCAAGATATGAATACACACACATCTCACCCCACCTGTCCCTTTTAAAATATCTAAGTGTAAAGGTCTCTCTTTAGCACATATATCAGGTAATATACAAGCTGAATCATGGAAATGTTTTAGATACTGTAATTTATAATCATTGTTGTTTATATTGGTTATGAGTTAAAGCATCTGAAACATTTCCTTAGCTTTTGATTTTCTTAGAACATCTTTTTTAATATTTTCAAACAGAATAACCATTTGTGAATAAAATCTTTATGTTATTACCCTGTTGTGATAACACGCTTAGTGTTTATCTTCTGTTGATATCATTAATACTTGAATAATTTTCATGAATAACAATGCGGTTATCAGAAATTCTGAAGCTTTTTAAAATGGTGTAAGTAGTTTACAATAGCCAGCAAATAATCTTTATAACTGCCTGAGTGAAACAAACTGTCAAAGCCCTTACTGGTGCAGAGGAAAATGGGTTTAGTGAAAGGAAAAGTGTGTGTAAACTTGATATTCGCATAGGTCACTTGGCATCACATCACTTATATATTGGAATAATGGAATTCATACCTTCGATATGTATATTCATATATATATTTGGTTGATATGTACATACATCTATGTATATATTGCACAATTACAAAATCAGGAGATAGAAATGAATTGTATAAGAGAGCAAGATTATCATATTCCAAATGGTCATTTAGCTGGTGTAGCTAGTTGTGTGAAAGAGGGACTGCAGGCTGCTTAGAATAAAAATAAAGATACTCGTTAGATATGGTGGCATAATTGGTCCAAAATGTTTGACGAACGTCACAAGAAAATCTCTTAGAGATGCCTGACCCTGGATTTGAAAGATGACTTTTTACGACTAGCACTCCAGTTTGAAAAATGAGAATGCATATAACTGGTCATGTTCCTTAGCGCTGGTCCATGGTAGTCTTAGCGACCATAACCATAACCATGACCATGACCACCACCACCACCACCACCACCATGACCATAGGAGGCAGGATACCTAGCGGTGCCCAGGTACGTCACGGACGCATGGTAGCCGCTCCCGTCAACCCAGTACCTGACCTTCTGCACTCGACCATCAGGCAGATTCACGTAATATTTTCCTTGGGCGTTACCATGGCCGTCGCCGCCCTCCCACTGTCCGAAGTTGGTTGGTCCGGCCGAGACCCCATATCGGAAGCCATAAGGCAGGGCCACCTGTGGACATGGTATGTGTATGTATATTCATAACTTTTTCACATCTTTGACATACTTCACTTGTACATATTTGAATGTTTCAACAAATATCAGCAAAGATGTTATAATTATGGATTATTTTAAATTAAGACCTACATTAGCATAACCTCCGTAGCCACCACCTCCTCCACCACCTCCTCCTCCTCCATATCCACCTCCAAATCCTCCTCCAAATCCTCCTCCAAAGCCTCCTGGAAGGGCCGTACCCCCTGCCAGGAAGAGGCACAGCAGCAGCACCTGCGGGAAGATTGAGAGTAATCGTCAGTTGTCAAAATCTTATGCTATTGACTAAAAAATGTATCCATAGATAAAATGAGTCCACAGATTAAGGTTAGGGAGATACAAGACTAACACCATGACCTGGAGAGGCATAGTAATCATGGCAGTGTTCCTGGTGGTAAAGACGAAGCAGCTTCACACTCGCCCATACCGTGGCGCTAATGAGCAAAGCTCTAACTTAGAAGTCTTTAATGTCTCCACCTTATTCTGATATACATTTTTCGTATGTATATATCTTTTATTTCTTATTTTTCATTCAGTAGATTATGAAGTTTATTTTTTGTTTCGTAATGTTGACTTATCGACGCTTCTATGTATAGCTACAATATTCAAGCCATTTTTGAATATTCAGTTACTTATATAAGAATATATGACAACTGATAGATTCTTTACTTTTCAAAATATCCTTGTGGACTTCACGTAGTTTTACAGTAAATACAGTTTTGGAAACCACTCATTCTTTCATATTGTTATCTAAATTTATTAGTGATACTGAACGACTTAGATATCATAACAACAATATTTGATTTTTGAATCTGGTAATGGTTGAATGTTCCATTAGATTACCCTTCATAATGAACCAACGTTTGGTTAACTCACAGAGACGAGCATGTTGGTAGTGAAGTGTTTGGCTGCTCGGCAGACACTGGCTTCCTCTTGGTCTCGTCAGGTTTTATACCCTCAGCTGGAACCTTACTCAGCAGTTTTTCTACTCCACCACCAGAGTCAGCCAAGGTTCAAAAATGATTTTCATCCTTCAGAGAAAGTTGAATTTGAATGCAGTCAAGACTTGACGCTTCTTAAAACACAAAACACATACCCTGGTTTCAGAATGAGCAAAAAAAAAGGTTGAGAAAGTGGATATACTTGTCATGAGTAGAGGGAAGAATGAAAGGAGCTAGGATGGAGCGAAAGATATTTTGAGTGATTATGGCTTGAACATGCAGGAGGGTGAAAAATGTGCACAGAAAAGAGTGATTTGGAACGATATGGCATACTGGGGTCGACTTGTCATCAGTGAGTAAACTAGAGTATGTGAAGCGTCTGTGGTAAACCAATGAAAGGTCTGTGAAGCCTTGATGTACATAGGGAGCAATGGTTTCGTTGCAATACAAATGACAGGTAGACAATGATTATGAGCGGGTGTGGCCTTTCTTCATATGTTTCCTGGTGCTACTTGGCTGTCGTAGGGGATGACGATGCTTTTTTGTGTGTGGCGGGGTGGCTCTGGGAAAAGGGCGAGGGAGTATGAATATATATATATATATATATCTATATATATATATATATATATATATATATATATATATATGTATATATATATATATATATATATATATATATATATATATATATATATATATATATATATATATATATATATATATATATATATGCATATATATATATATATATATATATATATATATATATATATATATATATATATATATATATATATATATATATATATATATATATATATATATATATATAATTTCTTTTATATTATACTTTGTCGCTGTCTCCCGCTTAGCGAGGTAGCGCAAGGAAACAATCGAGAGAATGATTCAACCCATCCACGTACTCATGTATATACATACACGTCCTCTCACTGACAAATATATACCTATACATTTCAACATGTACAAATATATACATACACAGACATATACATATATACACATGTACAGAAATCAGACTTGCTATCTCCATTCATTCCCGTCACCACCCAGTCACACATGAAAAGACAACCCCCTCTCCCACGCACGCGCGCGAGGCAGCGCTAGGAACAGACAAATTCGTTCACCCTCAGTCTCTAGCTCTCATGTATGATGCAAGGAAACCACAGCTCCCTTTCCACATCCAGGCCCCACAAAACTTTCAATGGTTTACCCTAGATGCTTCACATGCCCTGGTTCAAACCATTGACAGCACGTCGACCCCGGTATACCACATCGTTCTAGTTCACGCTATTCCTTGCACGCCTTTCTCCCTCCTGGTTGTTCAGGCCCCGACCACTCAAAATCTTTTTCACTCTATATATATTGTTACGAAGACGTGTGTGTTTGTATCTATTTCTTATCAGGGCGAGGAGTGATGCTTGACGCTGGCTCGGAGTTTCTGTCCACCCAGCATTTTACGAGAGTGTAACTACGCCGAGACTCTGGGACCCTCCAACCAATGAGAATTTCTTCTATTTTTCTTTAGCCAATCGAAATGTAAGGTTTATAGCAGCAAGGGTGAACGATTGTCTTCTTCTACCCACAACACCCGCTGAGACTCGATTCCTTTCTCTGAAGCCCAGCGAGGTGGGTGTTGTCCCCTGTTGTAGCCTGTAAACCTGTAAGCCTGTAAACCTGTAAGCCTGTAAGCCCTGCTGTGCTATAAGCCGTTACTGCTATAACGAGTGTTGTGCTATAAGTGTTTACTGTGCTACATCAGATTTAGGTAAGTGTTTACTGTGTTACATCAGATTTAGGTAAGTGTTTACTGTGTTACATCAGATTTAGCTAAGTGTTTACTGTGTTACATCAGATTTAGCTAAGTGTTTACTGTGTTACATCAGGTTTAGATAAGTGTAACGATGAAGTTAATTGTGTCACGTCAAGCGTAACTGTCACAAGAAAGAGATCTCCTGGCTTGAAATCTTATCTGGAATATTGACTTATGTTCAGCGTTAACGTAATGATGCATGCTTGATTTATGTGCCTATCTTTGTACACTTGAATTCTTTCATTATAAGTAGATTTAATGTAATGCTGGTCTTTAATTCAATCCCATAACTTTATTATTGTGTTATCCCGTTGTGACACAACAAATCTATAACGTCCTTGCAAGACAAGGTCAGTAGTATTTGTAACAGATATGTTACTGGCGACCTAGCCTGAATAAGTATTGAGTTCGTAACAATATGTATATATATATATATATATATATATATATATATATATATATATATATATATATATATATACATATAAATGTGTGTATATCATACAAACCTCTAACAACCGGGATCGAACCCGGGACCCCTTTTGCTATGATCGTCCGTTATAAAGAAATGACTATTCAAATACTATGTACCCGAATATCTTTCATCTCACATTGTTGAGCAACTGGGTGTACACCGTTCATTTCCCATTAGGCTCACACAGCCAGCACATAGCATTTTACCGAACCCAACTGTACAACGCGGATGTACATGAATGCGAGCAAAGTGCATATGAACACGCATCTTCATAGAACATACAAACCTCCAACAGCCAGGATCGAACCCAGGACCCCTGTGCAACAGGCGGAAGCGCTACCGCTAGGCTACGATCACCCCTAACAGAGAAATGACTATTCGAATACTATGTACCCGAATACCTTTCGTCACACATTGGTGAGTTACGGGGTCTACACCGGTCATTTCACGTTTCTTTTATCTCAGTACCTTTGCTTCCTCATCTTTTTACAAAGTACTCTTTATCATATGCCTACATCCCACCTTTAGCATAAAACATACTTTCCTCACACATGTAAGCATTACTTCCCTAAATATTTTCAATACCTTACCTCTCTCCTAGTTTCCTTTCCTCTCGTCTTTTGCTATTCTTCACCTAATCTCGCCTCGTATCTCTTTACAGAAACCTCTTTTCTAAGCTTGCTCACATTCGCCACCCATAAAATTTCCACTTTTCCTAAAACCTTTACAAATATAACCATTGTCTCCACCAAGATATGAATACACACACATCTCACCCCACCTGTCCCTTTTAAAACATCTAAGTGTGAAGGTCTCTCTTTAGCACATATATCAAGTAATATACAAGCTGAATCATGGAAATGTTTTAGATACTGTAATTTATAATCATTGTTGTTTATATTGATTATGAGTTAAAGCATCTGAAACATTTCCTTAGCTTTTGATTTTCGTAGAACGTCTTTTTCAGTATTTTCAAACAAAATAACCTTTTGTGAAGAAAATCCCTATGTTATTACCCTATTGTGATAACACGCTTAGTGTTTATCTTTCGTTGAAATCTTTGATACCTGAATAATCTTCATGAATAACAATGCGGTTATCAGAAATTCTGAAGCTTTTTGAAATGGTGTAAGTAGTCTTATAATAGCAGAGGATAATGGGCTTAGTGAAAGGAAATGTGTGTGTTTAAACTTGATATTCGCATAGGTCACGGGGCATAATATCACTTACATATTGGAATAATGGAAATCATACTTCGATATGTATATTCATATATATTTGGTTCATACGTACATGCATTTATGTATATAATGCACAATTACAAAATCAGGAGATTGAAATGAATTGTATAAGAGAGCAGGATTGTCACATTCCAAATGGTCATTTAGCTGGTGTAGCTAGTTGTGTGAAAGAGAGACTGCAGGCTGCTTAGAATGAAAAAAAAGATACTCGTTAGATATGGTGGCATAATTGGTCCAATATGTTTGACGAACGCCACAAGAAAATCCCTTAGAGATGCCTGACCCTGGATTTGAAAGATGACCTATTACAACTAACACTCCAGTTTGAAAAATGAGAGTGCATATAACTGGACATGTTCCTTAGCGGTAGTCCTTGGTAGTCTTAGCGACCATAACCATAACCATAACCATGACCACCACCACCACCACCACCATGACCATAGGAGGCAGGATACCTAGCGGTGCCCAGGTACGTCACGGACGCATGGTAGCCGCTCCCGTCAACCCAGTACCTGACCTTCTGCACTCGACCATCAGGCAGATTCACGTAATACTTTCCTTGGGCGTTACCATGGCCGTCGCCGCCCTCCCACTGTCCGAAGTTGGTGGGTCCGGCCGAGACCCCATATCGGAAGCCATAAGGCAGGGCCACCTGTGGACATGGTATGTGTATGTATATTCATAACTTTTTCACATCTTTGACATATTTGACTTGTACATATTTGAATGTTTCAACAAATATCAGCAAAGATGTTATAATTATGGATTATTTTAAATTAAGACCTACATTAGCATAACCTCCGTAGCCACCACCTCCTCCACCACCTCCTCCTCCTCCATATCCACCTCCAAATCCTCCTCCAAATCCTCCTCCAAAGCCTCCTGGAAGGGCCGTTCCCCCTGCCACGAACAGGCACAACAGCAGCACCTGCGGGAAGATGGAGAGTAATCGTCAGTTGTCAAAATGTTATGTTACAGTCTAGAAAATGTATCCATAGATAAAATGAGTCCACAGATTAAGGTTAGGGAGATACAAGACTAACACCATGACCTGGAGAGGCATAGTAATCATGGCAGTGTTCCTGGTGGTAAAGACGAAGCAGCTACACACTCGCCCATACCGTGGCGCTAATGAGCAAACTCTAACTTAGAAGTCTTTAATGTCTCCACCTTATTCTGATATACATTTTTCGTATGTATGTATCTTGTACTTATTATTTTTCATTCAGTAGATTATGAAGTTTATTTTTTGTTTCGTAATGTTGACTTATCGACGCTTTTATGTATAGCTACAATATTCAAGACATTTTTGAATATTCAGTTACTTATATAAGAATATATGACAACTGATAGATTTTTTACTTTTCAAAATATACTTGTGGACTTCACGTAGTTTTACGGTAAATACAGTTTTGGAAACCACTCATTCTTTCATATTGATATCCAAATTTATTACTGATACTGAACGACTTAGATATCATAACAACAATATTTGATTTTTGAATCTGGTAATGGTTGAATGTTCCAGTAGATTCCTCTTCATACTGAACCAACGTTTGGTTAACTCACAGAGACGAGCATGTTGGTAGTGAAGTGTTTGGCTGCTCGGCAGACACTGGTTTCCTCTTGGTCTCGTCAGGTTTTATACCCTCAGCTAGAATCTTACTCAGCAGTTTTTCTACTCCACCACTAGAGTCAGCCAAGGTTCCAAAATGATTTTCATCCTTCAGAGAAAGTTGAATTTGAATGCAGTCAAGAGTTGACGCCTCTTAAAACACAAAACACATACCCTGGTTTCAGAATGAGCAAAAAAAAAGGTTGAGAAAGTGGATATACTTGTCATGAGCAGAGGGAAGAATGAAAGGAGCTAGGATGGAGCGAAAGATATTTTGAGTGATTATGGCTTGAACAT
>NC_092225.1:48114478-48131978 GCF_036320965.1 Panulirus ornatus | reverse complement strand
CTCCCGTCAACCCAGTACCTGACCTTCTGCACTCGACCATCAGGCAGATTCACGTAATACTTTCCTTGGGCGTTACCATGGCCGTCGCCGCCCTCCCACTGTCCGAAGTTGGTTGGTCCGGCCGAGACCCCATATCGGAAGCCATAAGGCAGGGCCACCTGTGGACATGGTATGTGTATGTATATTCATAACTTTTTCACATCTTTGACATATTTGACTTGTACATATTTGAATGTTTCAACAAATATCAGCAAAGATGTTATAATTATGGATTATTTTAAATTAAGACCTACATTAGCATAACCTCCGTAGCCACCACCTCCTCCACCACCTCCTCCTCCTCCATATCCACCTCCAAATCCACCTCCAAATCCTCCTCCAAAGCCTCCTGGAAGGGCCGTTCCCCCTGCCAGGAAGAGGCACAGCAGCAACACCTGCGGGAAGATGGAGAGTAATCGTCAGTTGTCAAAATCTTATGCTATTGACTAAAAAATATATCCATAGATAAAATGAGTCCACAGATTAAGGTTAGGAATATACAAGACTAACACCATGACCTGGAGAGGCATAGTAATCATGGCAGTGTTCCTGGTGGTAAAGACGAAGCAGCTTCACACTCGCCCATACCGTGGCGCTAATGAGCAAAGTCTAACTTAGAAGTCTTTAATGTCTCCACCTTATTCTGATATATATTTTTCGTATGTATATATCTTTTATTTCTTATTTTTCATTCAGTAGATTATGGAGTTTATTTTTTGTTTCGTAATGTTGACTTATCGACGCTTTTATGTATAGCTACAATATTCAAGCCATTTTTGAATATTCAGTTACTTATATAAGAATATATGACAACTGATAGATTCTTTACTTTTCAAAATATCCTTGTGGACTTCACGTAGTTTTACAGTAAATACTGTTTTTGAAACCACTCATTCTTTCATATTGATATCCAAATTTATTACTGATACTGAACGACTTAGATATCATAACAACAATATTTGATTTTTGAATCTGGTAATGGTTGAATGTTCCACTAGATTCCTCTTCATACTGAACAAACGTTTGGTTAACTCACAGAGACGAGCATGTTGGTAGTGAAGTGTTTGGCTGCTCGGCAGACACTGGCTTCCTCTTGGTCTCGTCAGGTTTTATACCCTCAGCTGGAACCTTAGTCAGCAGTTTTTCTACTCCACCACCAGAGTCAGCCAAGGTTCCAAAATGATTTTCATCCTTCAGAGAAAGTTGAATTTGAATGCAGTCAAGACTTGACGCTTCTTAAAACACAAAACAGATACCCTGGTTTCAGAATGAGCAAAAAAAAAGGTTGAGAAAGTGGATATACTTGTCATGAGTAGAGGGAAGAATGAAAGGAGCTAGGATGGAGCGAAAGATATTTTGAGTGATTATGGCTTGAACATGCAGGAGGGTGAAAAATGTGCACAGAAAAGAGTGATTTGGAACGATATGGTATACTGGGGTCGACTTGTCATCAGTGAGTAAACTAGAGTATGTGAAGCGTCTGTGGTAAACCAATGAAAGGTCTGTGGAGCCTTGATGTACATAGGGAGCAATGGTTTCGTTGCAATACAAATGACAGGTAGACAATGATTATGAGCGGGTGTGGCCTTTCTTCATATGTTTCCTGGTGCTACTTGGCTGTCGTAGGGGATGACGATGCTTTTTTGTGTGTGGCGGGGTGGCTCTGGGAAAAGGGCGAGGGAGTATGAATATATATATATATATATATATATATATATATATATATATATATATATATATATATATATATATATATATATATATATATATATATATATATATATATATATATATATATATATATATATATATAATTTCTTTTTTATTATACTTTGCTGCTGTGTCTCGCTTAGCGAGATAGCGCAAGGAAACTAACTAGAGAATGACTCAACCCACCCACATACTCATGTATATACATACATGTCTTCTCACTAACAAATATATACCTATACATTCAACGTATGCATATATATACATACACAGATATATACATATGTACACATATACAGAATTCACACTTGCTGCCTCCATTCATTCCCGTCACCAGTCAGTCACACATGAAATGACAACCACCTCCCCCACGCACGCGCGCGAGGCAGCGCTAGGAAAAGACAACAAAGGCCAAATTCGTTCACCCTCAGTCTCTAGCTGTTATGTATGATGCACGGAAACCACAGCTCCCTTTCTGCATCCAGGCCTCACAAAACGTTCCATTGTTTACCCTAGATGCTTCACATGCCCTGGTTCAATCCACTGACAGCCACGTCGACCCCGGTACACCACATCGTTCCAGTTCACTCTATTCCTTGCACGCCTTTCTCCCTCCTGTATGTTCAGGCTCCGATCACTCAAAATCTTTTTCACTCCATATATATATATATATATATATATATATATATATATATATATAATCATACAAACGTCCAACAGCCGGGATCGAAACCGGGATCCCTGTGCAACAGGAGGGAGCGCTACCACTAGGCTATGATCGTCTGTTATAAAGAAATGACTTTTCAAATACTATGTACAGGAATACCTTTCATCTCACATTGGTGAGCATCTGGGTCTACACTGGTCATTTCCCATTAGGCTCACACAGCCAGCATACAGCATTTTACCGAACCCAACTGTACAACGCGGAGGTACATGAATACGAGCATAGTGCATATGAACAAGCATTTTCATAGAACATACAAACCTCCAACAGCCAGGATCGAACCCAGGACCCCTGTGCAACAAGCGGAAGCGCTACCAGTAGGCTATGATCACCCTTTATAGAGAAATGACTATTCGAATACTATGTACCCGAATACCTTTCGTCACACATTGGTGCAGCTACAGGGTTTACACCGGTCATTTCACGTTTCTTTTATCTCAGTACCTTTGGTTCCTCATCTTATTACAAAGTACTCTTTATCATATGCCTACATCCCACCTTTAGCATAAAACATACTTTCCTCACACATGTAAGAATTACTTCTCTAAATATTTTCAATACCTTACCTCTCTCCTAGTTTCCTTTCCTCTCGTCTTTTGCTATTCTTCACCTGATCTCGCCTCGTATATCTTTACAGAAACCTCTTTTCTAAGCTTGCTCACATTCGCCACCCATAAAATTTCCACTTTTCCTAAAACCCTTACAAATATAACCATTGTCTCCACCAAGATATGAATACACACACATCTCACCCCACCTGTCCCTTTTAAAACATCTAAGTGTGAAGGTCTCTCTTTAGCACATATATCAAGTATTACACAAGCTGAATCATGGAAATGTTTTAGACACTGTAATTTATAATCATTGTTGTTTGTATTGGTTATGAGTTAAAGCATCTGAAACATTTCCTTAGCTTTTAATTTTCTTAGAAAGTCTTTTTCAGTATTTTCAAACAAAATAACCATTTGTGAAGAAAATCCTTATGTTATTACCCTATTGTGATAACACGCTTAGTGTTTCTTTTGTTGAAATCATTAATACTTGAATAATTTTCATGAATAACAATGCGGTTATCAGAAATTCTGAAGCTTTTTGAAATGGTGTAAGTAGCTTTACAATAGCCAGCAAATAATCTTTATAACTGCCTGAGTCAAACAGACAGTCAAAGCCCTTACTGGTGCAGAGGAAATTGGGCTTAGTGAAAGGAAATGTGTGTGTAAACTTGATATTCTCATAGGTCACGTGGCATCACATCACTTATATATTGGAATAATGGAAATCATACTTCGATATGTATATTCATATATATTTGGTTCATGCGTACATGCATCTATGTATATAATGCGCAGTTACACAATCAGGAGATATTCCAAATGGTCATTTAGCTGGTGTAGCTAGTTGTGTGAAAGAGGGACTGCAGGCTGCTTAGAATAAAAATGAATATACTCTTTAGATATGGTGGCATAATTGGTCCAAAATGTTTCACGAATGTCACAAGAAAATCTCTTAGAGATGCCTGACCTGAATTTGAAAGATGACTTTTTACGACTAGCACTCCAGTTTGAAAAATGAGAGTGCATATAACTGGTCATGTTCCTTAGCGCTGGTCCATGGTAGTCTTAGCGACCATAACCATAACCATGACCATGACCACCACCACCACCGCCACCATGACCATAGGAGGCAGGATACCTAGCGGTGCCCAAGTACGTCACGGACGCATGGTAGCCGCTCCCGTCAACCCAGTACCTGACCTTCTGCACTCGACCATCAGGCAGATTCACGTAATACTTTCCTTGGGCGTTACCATGGCCGTCGCCGCCCTCCCACTGTCCGAAGTTGGTTGGTCCGGCCGAGACCCCATATCGGAAGCCATAAGGCAGGGCCACCTGTGGACATGGTATGTGTATGTATATTCATAACTTTTTCACATCTTTGACATACTTCACTTGTACATATTTGAATGTTTCAACAAATATCAGCAAAGATGTTATAATTATGGATTATTTTAAATTAAGACCTACATTAGCATAACCTCCGTAGCCTCCTCCTCCACCACCTCCTCCTCCTCCATATCCACCTCCAAATCCTCCTCCAAATCCTCCTCCAAAGCCTCCTGGAAGGGCCGTACCCCCTGCCACGAACAGGCACAGCAGCAGCACCTGCGGGAAGATTGAGAGTAATCGTCAGTTGTCAAAATGTTATGTTACAGTCTAGAAAATGTATCCATAGATAAAGTGAATTGCAAGGTTAAGATAAGGAGAATACAGGACTAACACCATGACCTGGAGAGGCATAGTAATCATGGCAGTGTTCCTGGTGGTAAAGACGAAGCTGCTACACACTCGCCCATACCGTGGCGCTAATGAGCAAAGTCTAACTTAGAAGTCTTTAATGTCTCCACCTTATTCTGATATGTATTTTTCGTATGTATATATCTTTTCTTTCTTATTTTTCATTCAGTAGATTATGAAGTTTATTTTTTGTTTCGTAATGTTGACTTATCGACGCTTTTATGTATAGCTACAATATTCAAGCCATTTTTGAATATTCAGTTACTTATATAAGAATATATGACAACTGATAGATTTTTTACTTTTCAAAATATACTTGTGGACTTCACGTAGTTTTACGGTAAATACAGTTTTGGAAACCACTCATTCTTTCATATTGATATCCAAATATATTACTGTTACTGAACGACTTAGATATCATAACAACAATATTTGATTTTTGAATCTGGTAATGGTTGAATGTTCCACTAGATTCCTCTTCATACTGAACCAACGTTTGGTTAACTCACAGAGACGAGCATGTTGGTAGTGAAGTGTTTGGCTGCTCGGCAGACACTGGTTTCCTCTTGGTCTCGTCAGGTTTTATACCCTCAGCTAGAATCTTACTCAGCAGTTTTTCTACTCCACCACCAGAGTCAGCCAAGGTTCTAAAATGATTTTCATCCTTCAGAGAAAGTTGAATTTGAATGCAGTCAAGACTTGACGCTTCTTAAAACACAAAACACATACCCTGGTTTCAGAATGAGCAAAAAAAAAGGTTGAGAAAGTGGATATACTTGTCATGAGTAGAGGGAAGAATGAAAGGAGCTAGAATGGAGCGAAAGATATTTTGAGTGATTATGGCTTGAACATGCAGGAGGGTGAAAAATGTGCACAGAAAAGAGTGAATTGGAACGATATGGTATACTGGGGTCGACTTGTCATCAGTGAGTGAACTAGAGTATGTGAAGCGTCTGGGGTAAACCAATGAAAGGTCTGTGGAGCCTTGATGTACATAGGGAGCAATGGTTTCGTTGGAATACAAATGACAGGTAGACAATGATTATGAGTGGGTGTGGCCTTTCTTCATATGTTTCCTGGTGCTACTTGGCTATCGTAGGGAATGACGATGCTGTTTTGTGTGTGGCGGGGTGGCTCTGGGAAAAAGGGGAGGGAGTATATATATATATATATATATATATATATATATATCATAGGGTGGGGGAGGGGGCGAAAATTTTGGGAGCCTTGAAAAATGTGTGGAAGTCGAGAACATTATCTCGGAAAGCAAAAATGGGTATGTTTGAAGGAATAGTGGTTCCAACAATGTTGTATGGTTGCGAGGCGTGGGCTATGGATAGAGTTGTGCGCAGGAGGATGGATGTGCTGGAAATGAGATGTTTGAGGACAATGTGTGGTGTGAGGTGGTTTGATCGAGTAAGTAACGTAAGGGTAAGAGAGATGTGTGGAAATAAAAAGAGCGTGGTTGAGAGAGCAGAAGAGGGTGTTTTGAAATGGTTTGGGCACATGGAGAGAATGAGTGAGGAAAGATTGACCAAGAGGATATATGTGTCGGAGGTGGAGGGAACGAGGAGAAGAGGGAGACCAAATTGGAGGTGGAAAGATGGAGTGAAAAAGATTTTGTGTGATCGGGGCCTGAACATGCAGGAGGATGAAAGGTGGGCAAGGAATAGAGTGAATTGGAGCGATGTGGTATACAGGGTTTGACGTGCTGTCAGTGGATTGAATCAAGGCATGTGAAGCGTCTGGGGTAAACCATGGAAAGCTGTGTAGGAATGTATATTTGCGTGTGTGGACGTGTGTATGTACATGTGTATGGGGGGGGGGGGGTTGGGCCATTTCTTTCGTCTGTTTCCTTGCGCTACCTCGCAAACGCGGGAGACAGCGACAAAGTATAAAAAAAAAAAAAAATATATATATATATATATATATATATATATATATATATATATATATATATCCCTGGGGATAGGGGATTAAGAATACTTCCCACGTATTCCCTGCGTGTCGTAGAAGGCGACTAAAAGGGGAGGGAGCGGGGGGCTGGAAATACTCCCCTCTCGTTTTTTTTTAATTTTCCAAAAGAAGGAACAGAGGGGGCCAGGTGAGGATATTCCTAAAAAGGCCCAGTCCTCTGTTCTTAACGCTACCTCGCTAATGCGGGAAATGGCGAATAGTTTGAAAAAAAAAAAATATATATATATATATATATATATATATATATATATATATATATATATATATATATATAATTTCTTTTTTATTATACTTTGCTGCTGTGTCTCGCTTAGCGAGATAGCGCAAGGAAACTAACTAGAGAATGACTCAACCCACCCACATACTCATGTATATACATACATGTCTTCTCACTAACAAATATATACCTATACATTCAACGTATGCATATATATACATACACAGATATATACATATGTACACATATACAGAATTCACACTTGCTGCCTCCATTCATTCCCGTCACCAGCCAGTCACACATGAAATGACAACCACCTCCCCCACGCACGCGCGCGAGGCAGCGCTAGGAAAAGACAACAAAGGCCAAATTCGTTCACCCTCAGTCTCTAGCTGTTATGTATGATGCACGGAAACCACAGCTCCCTTTCTGCATCCAGGCCCCACAAAACGTTCCATTGTTTACCCCAGATACTTCACATGCCCTGGTTCAATCCACTGACAGCCACGTCGACCCCGGTACGCCACATCGTTCCAGTTCACTCTATTCCTTGCACGCCTTTCTCCCTCCTGTATGTTCAGGCTACGATCACTCAAAATCTTTTTCACTCCATATATATATATATATATATATATCATACAAACGTCCAACAGCCGGGATCGAAACCGGGATCTCTGTGCAACAGGAGGGAGCGCTACCACTAGGCTATGATCGTCTGTTATAAAGAAATGACTTTTCAAATACTATGTACAGGAATACCTTTCATCTCACATTGGTGAGCATCTGGGTCTACACTGGTCATTTCCCATTAGGCTCACACAGCCAGCATACAGCATTTTACCGAACCCAACTGTACAACGCGGAGGTACATGAATACGAGCATAGTGCATATGAACAAGCATTTTCATAGAACATACAAACCTCCAACAGCCAGGATCGAACCCAGGACCCCTGTGCAACAAGCGGAAGCGCTACCAGTAGGCTATGATCACCCTTTATAGAGAAATGACTATTCGAATACTATGTACCCGAATACTTTTCGTCACACATTGGTGCAGCTACAGGGTTTACACCGGTCATTTCACGTTTCTTTTATCTCAGTACCTTTGGTTCCTCATCTTATTACAAAGTACTCTTTATCATATGCCTACATCCCACCTTTAGCATAAAACATACTTTCCTCACACATGTAAGAATTACTTCTCTAAATATTTTCAATACCTTACCTCTCTCCTAGTTTCCTTTCCTCTCGTCTTTTGCTATTCTTCACCTGATCTCGCCTCGTATATCTTTACAGAAACCTCTTTTCTAAGCTTGCTCACATTCGCCACCCATAAAATTTCCACTTTTCCTAAAACCCTTACAAATATAACCATTGTCTCCACCAAGATATGAATACACACACATCTCACCCCACCTGTCCCTTTTAAAATATCTAAGTGTAAGGTCTCTCTTTAGCACATATATCAAGTAATATACAAGGAGAATCATGGAAATGTTTTAGATACTGTAATTAATAATCATTGTTGTTTATATTGGTTATGAGTTAAAGCATCTGAAACATTTCCTTAGCTTCTAATCTTCTTAGAAAGTCTTTTTCAATATTTTCAAACAAAATAACAATTTGAGAAGAAAATCCCTATTCTATTACCCTATTGTGATAACACGCTTAGTGTTTATCTTTTGTTGAAATCTTTAACGTCAGTATAATTTTCATGGATAACAATGCGGTTATCAGAAATTCTGAAGCTTTTCAGACTTGTGTAAGTAGTCTTATAAAAGCCAGCAAATCATCTTTATAACTGGTTGAGTCAAACAAACTGTCAAAGCCCTTACTGGTGCAGAGGAAAATGGGTTTAGTGAAAGGAATGTGTGTGTAAACTTGATATTCGCATAGGTCACGTGGCATCACATCACTTATATATTGGAATAATGGAATTCATACTCCGATATGTATATTCATATATATATTTGGTTGATATGTACATACATCTCTGTATATATTGCACAATTACAAAATCAGGATATAGAAATGAACTGTATAAGAGAGGAAGATCATCATATTCCAAATGGTCATTTAGCTGGTGTAGCTAGTTGTGTGAAAGAGAGACTGCAGGCTGCTTAGAATGAAAAAAAAGATACTGGTTAGACATGGTGTCATAAATGGTCCAAATATTTGACAAATGTCACAAGAAAATCTCTTAGAGATGCCTGACCCTGAATTTGAGAGATAACTTTTTACGACTAGCACTTCAGTTTCAAAAATGAGAACTCATATAACTGGTCATGTTCCTTAGCGGTAGTCCTTGGTAGTCTTAGCGACCATAACCATAACCATGACCATGACCACCACCACCACCACCATGACCATAGGAGGCAGGATACCTAGCGGTGCCCAGGTACGTCACGGACGCATGGTAGCCGCTCCCGTCAACCCAGTACCTGACCTTCTGCACTCGACCATCAGGCAGATTCACGTAATACTTTCCTTGGGCGTTACCATGGCCGTCGCCGCCCTCCCACTGTCCGAAGTTGGTTGGTCCGGCCGAGACCCCATATCGGAAGCCATAAGGCAGAGCCACCTGTGGACATGGTATGTATATGTATATCTATGATTTTTTTCTTCTTCACATCTTTGACATATTTCACTTGTACATATTTGAATGTTTCACCAAATATCAGTATAGATGTTATAATTATGGATTATTTTAAATTAAGACCTACATTAGCATAACCTCCATAGCCTCCTCCTCCACCACCTCCTCCTCCCCCATATCCACCTCCAAATCCTCCTCCAAAGCCTCCTGGGAGGGCCGTTCCCCCTGCCACGAACAGGCACAGCAGCAGCACCTGCGGCAAGATGGAGAGTAATCGTTAGTCGTCAAAATCTTGTCAAAAATGTATCCATAGATAAAGTGAGTCCACAGATTAAGGTTAGGGAGACACAGGACTAACACCATGACCTGGAGAGGCATAGTAATCATGGCAGTGTTCCTGGTGGTGAAGATGAAGCTGCTACACACTCACCCATACTCTGGCTCTAATGAACTCACACTAACTTAGATATCTTTAATGTCTCTACCACATTCTGATATTTACTTATGGTAGATTATGAAGTTTGTTTTTTGTTTCGTAATGTTGACTTATCGACGCTTTTATGTATAGATACAACATTCAAGCCATTTTTTAATATTCTATTACTTATATAAGAACATATGTCATCTGATAAATTCTCTACATTTCAAAATATCCTTGTGGACGTCATGTAGTTTTACAGTAAATACAGTTTTGGAAACCACTCATTCTTTCTTATTATTATCCATATCTATTACTGATGCTGAACGACTTAGATATTACAACAACATTTGATTTTTGAATCTGGTAATGGTTGAATGTTCCGCTAGATTACCCTTCATACTGAACCAACGTTTGGTTAACTCACGGAGACGAGCATGTTGGTAGTGAAGTGTTTGGCTGCTCGGCAGACACTGGCTTCCTCTTGGTCTCGTCAGGTTTTATACCTTCAGCTAGAACCTTACTCAGCAGTTTTTCTACTCCACCACCAGAGTCAGCCAAGGTTCCAGAATGATTTTCATCCTTCAGAGAAAGTTGAATTTCAATGCATTCAAGACTTGACGCTTCTTTTAACACAAAACACATACCCTGGTTTCAGAATGAGTAAGAAAAGGTTGAGAAAGTGGATGTACATGTCAGGAGTAGAGGAAAGAATGAAAGACGGTAAACCAAATTGTAGATGAAACGATGGAGCGAAAAATATTTAGAGTGATTATAGCTTGAACATGGAGGAGGGTGAAAAGTGTGCACAGAAAGAGTGAATTGGAACGATATGGTATACTGGGGTCGACTTGTCATCAGTGGAGTGAACTTGAGAGTGTGAAGCATATGGGGTAAACCAATGAAAGGTCTGTGGAGCCTTGATGTACATAGGGAGCAACAGTTTCGTTGAAATACAAATGACAGATAGACAATGATTATGAGCGGGTGTGGCCTTTCTTCACGTTTCTTGGCGCTACTTGGCTGTCGTAGGGGATGACGATGCTGTTTTGAGTGGGGTGGGGTGGCGCTGGTAATGGATAAGGGCGAGGAAGTATATATATATATATATATATATATATATATATATATATATATATATATATATATATATATATATATATATATATATATATATATATATATATATATATATACATATATATGCTTGTGGCATGAGAAGAGTGGGAGGTGGGTTGATTAGAAAGGGTAGTGAGTGGTGGGATGAAGAAGTAAGAGTATTAGTGAAAGAGAAGAGAGAGGCATTTGGACGATTTTTGCAGGGAAAAAATGCAGTTGAGTGGGAGACGTATAAAAGAAAGAGACAGGAGGTCAAGAGAAAGGTGCAAGAGGTGAAAAAAAGGGCAAATGAGAGTTGGGGTGAGAGAGTATCATTAAATTTTAGGGAGAATAAAAAGATGTTCTGGAAGGAGGTAAATAAAGTGCGTAAGACAAGGGAGCAAATGGGAACTTCAGTGAAGGGCGCAAATGGGGAGGTGATAACAAGTAGTGGTGATGTGAGAAGGAGATGGAGTGAGTATTTTGAAGGTTTGTTGAATGTGTTTGATGATAGAGTGGCAGATATAGGGTGTTTTGGTCGAGGTGGTGTGCAAAGTGAGAGGGTTAGGGAAAATGATTTGGTAAACAGAGAAGAGGTAGTAAAAGCTTTGCGGAAGATGAAAGCCGGCAAGGCAGCAGGTTTGGATGGTATTGCAGTGGAATTTCTTAAAAAAGGGGGTGACTGTATTGTTGACTGGTTGGTGATGTTATTTAATGTATGTATGACTCACGGTGAGGTGCCTGAGGATTGGCGGAATGCGTGCATAGTGCCATTGTACAAAGGCAAAGGGGATAAGAGTGAGTGCTCAAATTACAGAGGTATAAGTTTGTTGAGTATTCCTGGTAAATTATATGGGAGGGTATTGATTGAGAGGGTGAAGGCATGTACAGAGCATCAGATTGGGGAAGAGCAGTGTGGTTTCAGAAGTGGTAGAGGATGTGTGGATCAGGTGTTTGCTTTGAAGAATGTATGTGAGAAATACTTAGAGAAAAGCAAATGGATTTGTATGTAGCATTTATGGATCTGGAGAAGGCATATGATAGAGTTGATAGAGATGCTCTGTGGAAGGTGTTAAGAATATATGGTGTGGGAGGCAAGTTGTTAGAAGCAGTGAAAAGTTTTTATCGAGGATGTAAGGCATGTGTACGTTTAGGAAGAGAGGAAAGTGATTGGTTCTCAGTGAATGTAGGTTTGCGGCAGGGGTGTGTGATGTCTCCATGGTTGTTTAATTTGTTTATGGATGGGGTTGTTAGGGAGGTGAATGCAAGAGTTTTGGAAAGAGGGGCAAGTATGAAGTCTGTTGGGGATGAGAGAGCTTGGGAAGTGAGTCAGTTGTTGTTCGCTGATGATACAGCGCTGGTGGCTGATTCATGTGAGAAACTGCAGAAGCTGGTGACTGAGTTTGGTAAAGTGTGTGAAAGAAGAAAGTTAAGAGCAAATGTGAATAAGAGCAAGGTTATTAGGTACAGTAGGGTTGAGGGTCAAGTCAATTGGGAGGTGAGTTTGAATGGAGAAAAACTGGAGGAAGTGAAATGTTTTAGATATCTGGGAGTGGATCTGGCAGCGGATGGAACCATGGAAGCGGAAGTGGATCATAGGGTGGGGGAGGGGGCGAAAATTCTGGGAGCCTTGAAGAATGTGTGGAAGTCGGGAACATTATCTCGGAAAGCAAAAATGGGTATGTTTGAAGGAATAGTGGTTCCAACAATGTTGTATGGTTGCGAGGCGTGGGCTATGGATAGAGTTGTGCGCAGGAGAGTGGATGTGCTGGAAATGAGATGTTTGAGGACAATGTGTGGTGTGAGGTGGTTTGATCGAGTAAGTAACGTAAGGGTAAGAGAGATGTGTGGAAATAAAAAGAGCGTGGTTGAGAGAGCAGAAGAGGGTGTTTTGAAATGGTTTGGGCACATGGAGAGAATGAGTGAGGAAAGATTGACCAAGAGGATATATGTGTCGGAGGTGGAGGGAACGAGGAGAAGAGGGAGACCAAATTGGAGGTGGAAAGATGGAGTGAAAAAGATTTTGTGTGATCGGGGCCTGAACATGCAGGAGGGTGAAAGGAGGGCAAGGAATAGAGCGAATTGGAGCGATGTGGTATACCGGGGTTGACGTGCTGTCAGTGGATTGAATCGGGGCATGTGAAGCGTCTGGGGTAAACCATGGAAAGCTGTGTAGGTATGTATATTTGCGTGTGTGGACGTATGTATATACATGTGTATGGGGGTGGGTTGGGCCATTTCTTTCGTCTGTTTCCTTGCGCTACCTCGCAAACGCGGGAGACAGCAAAAAAAAAAAAAAAAGATATATATATATATATATATATATATATATATATATATATATATATATATATATATATATAATGTGTGTGTGTGTGTGTGTGTGTGTGTGTGTGTGCTTATATGTGTATGTGTGTGGATGATATTGATGGGCCTTTTCTTCTGTTTCCTGGCGCTAACACGCTATCACGGAAAACGGCTGTGAAATAGATCAAATAGCAAAATATATTCATGTATGCAGAATATGAATTCGTAAAAAACTTGCGTTTAGTCTGATTTGTCAAGTAACTAGGAAATTATTATTGGTATTTACCCAAATTGTTAAGAACATGGAAAATTTTAGGAAATGTAGGATTTTCAATCCAAATTCTTATTCATCATAAAGAATAATATCTATTTTCATATCTGAGGCAAATGAAAACATCACCAATATCCTACCACAATTTCAAGCAAAGTACATTTGATTTCTCATAATTTTTTTTAACACCTTGGATTATTTTGCAAATTACCTTCATTGCTGCTATTAACCATGATAAATGAGATTTGTCTAAAACGTATGTATAGGTCCCATCCCCCATGAATCCATACACTATCATGTCCTCTTCTAGGATTTAAAACACTTCAATTACTTTAGTTGCTCTCCATTCAAACTAACACTCCAGCGATCCTGTTTCCTTTCACGCGACCAAACTAAGGAAAAACAGCTTCTGTAGTTTGTCACTGAAATATGCCACAAGAGCTTTGTCATAAGTAAACAGTAATCAACTCAGCTCCAAGGCCTCCTATTTCCGACACATCTCAGACATCTGTCTTTTTCCAAGACTCTCGCATTCATCATTTCCATCACTCCATCCATACGCAGATGAGACAGCCATGGTGACATCACACACCCTTGACGCAGACCTCCCATTTCTCTCCTAGGATTACTCACTCTCCTTCCTCCCTTCTCACACACAGGCCTTAGTCTCTCGATGAAAATTCCTTACTGCATCTGTCAACTTTCCTCCCACACCATACATTCACAACATCTTCCATAAAACATCTAGGTCAACCATATCCTACAATTTCTAAAAACCTATAAATGCCTCGTATAATTCCTTCTCTTACCCAGAGTATATCTCACTAATTTCGCGTAGCAAACACCTCATGCAGAAAACTTCAACTTTCCTAATGATTTACTTTGCCTTCCCCTACTGATGCTCCTTATATGCCATCATCCTCTCGATCATCACTCTCCCACCAAATGTATCCATACACATTTGACAGATTTATGCCTGTATTGTTCGAAAATCCACTTCTCTGCACGTTTTCATGGCACTGCACGATACAGGCATTCTGCCAATCCTTAAACACCTAACTTTGAACTAAAAAACATGACTGTCACCCCGTTTCTCGAGAAATCTCACTGCATTCCGGTCCAATCTTGCCGCCTTGCTACACTTTATCTCACCCAAGCCATTCACTACCACTTCCCTTTTCGCCTAATTTCTTGCCATGGCTCTCTCACTTCGCATTCTCTACGACGCAAACACTCATCATCTACCACCTTGTTATCTAAAAGACCATATAGCAGGTCAGTACATTCTTCCTATCTACTTTCACCTCTTCCTTGCTTGTTACCACTTTCTTAACAGTTCCTTACAATGATAATTGTATTTGCTTCCTTTTTTTCCTCATACGATTCACCTCTTTCCAAAATGTTTTATCATCCTCTTTCAACTTCGCCGGTAATGTCTCCCTGCAACTCTAATATGCCCTCTTTTTCAGACTGTTTTTTTTTTCTTTTTGATCTCCTGTCGCATTCTCTTGTCACCCTTTCCCTGCAGGTAACACCGAAACCACTTTTTTTCTCTTTTCATAAGTACCTTTACTTCCTCATCTCATTACAAAGCAGCCTTTATCATATGCCCACATCCCACCTTTAGCATAAAACATACTTTCCTCACACATGTAAGCATTACTTCCCTAAATATTTTCAATACCTTACCTCTCTCCTAGTTTCATTTGCTCTCGTCTTTTGCTATTCTTCACCTAAATCTCGCCTCGTATCTCTTTACAGAAGCCTCTTTCCCAAGCTCACTGATATTCCCCACCCCCTTACCACCCATATAATTTCCACTTTTCCTAAAACCTTTACAAATATAACCATTGTCTCCACCAAGATATGAACACACACACATCTCACACCACCAGCCCCTTTTATGATATCTAAATGTAAAAGTCTCTTTTTAGCATATATATATCAGTTAATACACAAGTTGAATTATGGAAATGTTTTACATACTGTAATTCATAGTCAATGTTGTCTATATTGGTTATGAGTTAAGGCATCCGAAACATTTCCTTTACTTAGCTTTTAATCTTCTTAGAAAGTCTTTTTTAATATTTTCAAACAAAATAACCATTTGTGAAGAAAATCCCTATGTTATTACCCTATTGTGATAACACGCTTAGTGTTTTTCTTTTGTTGAAATCTTTGATACCTGAATAATCTTCATGAATAACAATGCGGTTATCAGAAATTCTGAAGCTTTTTGAAATGGTGTAAGTAGTCGTATAACAGCCAGCAAATAATCTTTATAACTGCCTGAGTCAAACAAACTGTCAAAACCCTTACTGGTGCAGAGGAAAATGGGAAAACTGTGTGTAAACTTGATATTCACATAGGTTACGTGGCATCACATCACTATATATTGGAAATATAGAAATCATACTCCGATATGTATATTGATATGTATTTGGTTGATATGCACACACATTTATGTATATATTGCACAATTACAAAATCAACAGATAGCAATGAAACTTATAAGAGAGCTGGATTATCAGATTCCAAATGCTCATTTAGGTGGTGTAGGTAGTTGGGTGAGAGAGGGACTGCAGGCTGCTTAGAATGAAAAAAGAAGATTCTGGTTCAATATGGTGTCATATAGGTCCAAAATGTTTGGCCAATGTCACAAGAAAATCTCTTAGAGTTGCCTGACCCTGAATTTGAAAGATGACTTTTTACGCCTAGCGACCATAACCATAACCATGACCACCACCACCACCACCACCATGACCATAGGAGGCAGGATACCTAGCGGTGCCCAGGTACGTCACGGACGCATGGTAGCCGCTCCCGTCAACCCAGTACCTGACCTTCTGCACTCGACCATCAGGCAGATTCACGTAATACTTTCCTTGGGCGTTACCATGGCCGTCGCCGCCCTCCCACTGTCCGAAGTTAGTTGGTCCGGCCGAGACCCCATATCGGAAGCCGTAAGGCAAGGCCACCTGTGGACATGGTATATGTACGTATATTTATAATTTTTTCACATCTTTGACATATTCACTTGTCCATACTTGAATGTTTTAACAAATATCAGTATAGATGTTATCACTGTGGATTATTTTGAATTAAGACCTACATTAGCATAACCTCCGTAGCCTCCTCCTCCACCACCTCCTCCTCCTCCATATCCACCTCCAAATCCTCCTCCAAATCCTCCTCCAAAGCCTCCTGGAAGGGCCGTACCCCCTGCCACGAACAGGCACAGCAGCAGCACCTGCGGGAAGATGGAGAGTAATCGTCAGTTGTCAAAATGTTATGTTACAGTCTAGAAAATGTATCCATAGATAAAGTGAATTAAATGGTTAAGGTAAGGAGAATACAGGACTAACACCATGACCTGGAGAGGCATAGTAATCATGGCAGTGGTCCTGGTGGTGAAGACGAAGCTGCTACACACTCGCCCATACCGTGGCTCTAATGAACTCACACTGACTTAGAGGACTTTATTGTCTCTATTATATTAATAGAATCTTATCGTTCATATATGTACTTTCTACCGATTATTTGTCATTCAGCAGATTATGAAATTTTGTTTTTATCGTTCCGAAAAGTTGAATTATCGACGTTTTTGTATATAGCTACAATATTCATGCCATTTTTGAATGTTTAATTGCTTATATAAGAAAATATCACACTCCTGATGTATCCTTTACATTTTAAGAAACCCTTGTGGACTTCATGTATTTCTATAGTATTTGCAGTTTTAGCGACCACTCATTCTTTCTCTTATTATCCATATCTATCACTGATACTGAACGACTTGATTATAATAAGAGCAATATTTGACTTTTGAATCTGGTAATGGTTGA
>NC_092225.1:48076978-48109478 GCF_036320965.1 Panulirus ornatus | reverse complement strand
TGGCTCCTATCCTGTCTCAAGCCAGACTTTATACTTCCATGTTGGTGTCAGCCAAGGTCTTGCCATGAACCAACAGATTTTCTTCTCTCAGAGAAAGTATTACCGCAGTGCAGTTGTCACTGAGGTTTCTTAGGTGTCCATCGTAAATAGCCTTTCGCACAGCTATTCCAATAGTCAGATTAATTCTTCTTTGCTTTGATCAACAATATTCAGATACAGAATAAACTGCTGCAACAATATTTACATATTCAATCAGATTCTGCATATCAGATTCTGGTATGGACAGTGCCACAAGTCGTCATACGTTTGATCCAAAGCCTTGCGTTGATAGAATGCTGATCATTTCTATCAGCTCTTCATCTGGGTCGATGCCTGTCAGAGACAAACACGCAGAAGCGCAGGTGAGACGGGCACTGATGTGTGGCGAGACACCAGCGTCAACTAGGTCAGAGTGAAGACTGGGCCACTCCAGTGCAACGTCCTAAAGACGCTCCTGGTAAAAAGTGTGAGTGTGGGTCGTCTTCACAGAGGAGGTGTAGATGGAAGGCGATATAAACGTTTTCATCGAAGTTTGTCCAGTTTCTGAGTCATTATTGTCTACTATCCTGTTATAGGAATACCGTTTACCCAACTGGGGCAAGATGGAATCCTAAAACTTGCTTTTTCTGGCACACTTATAATATGCTGACTTTAATCTGTAGCCATAATGATTATCAAGAGATTATCTATCTTGAGACGCATGGTTCACATGCCTTTATAGATAGATGCATATTGGTCTTGCACTGAGGATTGCATTATAAGCAAAAGAAAAAGAAAAAAGGAAACGTAAATTACATCTGAGATTTTTCAGATAGGAAAATCCTCTGATATAAAGTTATTGTTAGAAACTGAATAAAAAGATCAAAACCTCTGACATCAAGTAATTGTTAGAAACTAAACAGAAAAACGAAAAACACTCACGTTCACTGTCCAGGCTGACGAGGACACCAGAAATGATTATCTACTAGTGCACATTGTAACCCATGTGTCACATTGCAACACGTATTCCCCTAACCACAAAATATGAAAATATTAACAAATGCCAATTATAGTGGCACGTCATGTGCTGGCATAGCTACAATAATGCCATTGTATTGTACCTGGAGGTAAGGACTCTTATGAGGTGGAGCAGACAAGGTAATTGTTACGGAATGGAAAAGTTTGATCCTTAATAGACTGGCAAATATATATATATATATATATATATATATATATATATATATATATATATATATATATATATATATATATATATATATATATATATATATATATGTATATATATATATATATATATATAAATATATTTTTTTTTTTTTTTTATTATACTTTGTCGCTGTCTCCCGCGTTTGCGAGGTAGCGCAAGGAAACAGACGAAAGAAATGGCCCAACCCCCCCCCCATACACATGTATATACATACGTCCACACACGCAAATATACATACCTACACAGCTTTCCATGGTTTACCCCAGACGCTTCACATGCCTTGATTCAATCCACTGACAGCACGTCAACCCCGGTATACCACATCGCTCCAATTCACTCTATTCCTTGCCCTCCTTTCACCCTCCTGCATGTTCAGGCCCCGATCACACAAAATCTTTTTCACTCCATCTTTCCACCTCCAATTTGGTCTCCCTCTTCTCCTCGTTCCCTCCACCTCCGACACATATATCCTCTTGGTCAACCTTTCCTCACTCATTCTCTCCATGTGCCCAAACCACTTCAAAACACCCTCTTCTGCTCTCTCAACCACGCTCTTTTTATTTCCACACATCTCTCTTACCCTTACGTTACTCACTCGATCAAACCACCTCACACCACACATTGTCCTCAAACATCTCATTTCCAGCACATCCATCCTCCTGCGCACATCTCTATCCATAGCCCACGCCTCGCAACCATACAACATTGTTGGAACCACTATTCCTTCAAACATACCCATTTTTGCTTTCCGAGATAATGTTCTCGACTTCCACACATTCTTCAAGGCCCCCAGAATTTTCGCCCCCTCCCCCACCCTATGATCCACTTCCGCTTCCATGGTTCCATACGCTGCCAGATCCACTCCCAGATATCTAAAACACTTCACTTCCTCCAGTTTTTCTCCATGCAAACTCACCTCCCAATTGACTTGACCCTCAACCCTACTGTACCTAATAACCTTGCTCTTATTCACATTTACTCTTAACTTTCTTCTTCCACACACTTTACCAAACTCAGTCACCAGCTTCTGCAGTTTCTCACATGAATCAGCCACCAGCGCTGTATCATCAGCGAACAACAACTGACTCACTTCCCAAGCTCTCTCATCCCCAACAGACTTCATACTTGCCCCTCTTTCCAAAACTCTTGCATTTACCTCCCTTACAACCCCATCCACAAACAAATTAAACAACCATGGAGACATCACACACCCCTGCCGCAAACCTACATTCACTGAGAACCAATCACTTTCCTCTCTTCCTACACGTACACATGCCTTACATCCTCGATAAAAACTTTTCACTGCTTCTAACAACTTTCCTCCTACACCATATATTCTTAATACCTTCCACAGAGCATCTCTATCAACTCTATCATATGCCTTCTCCAGATCCATAAATGCTACATACAAATCCATTTGCTTTTCTAAGTATTTCTCACATACATTCTTCAAAGCAAACACCTGATCCACACATCCTCTACCACTTCTGAAACCACACTGCTCTTCCCCAATCTGATGCTCTGTTCATGCCTTCACCCTCTCAATCAATACCCTCCCATATAATTTACCAGGAATACTCAACAAACTTATACCTCTGTAATTTGAGCACTCACTCTTATCCCCTTTGCCTTTGTACAATGGCACTATGCACGCATTCCGCCAATCCTCAGGCACCTCACCATGAGTCATACATACATTAAATAACCTTACCAACCAGTCAACAATACAGTCACCCCCTTTTTTAATAAATATATATAATATATAATATATAAATCTTGAATCAGCCACCAGCGCTGTATCATCGTCGAACAACAACTGACTCACTTCCTAGGTCTTCTCAACACCAGCAGACTGTATACTCGCTCCTCTCTCCAAAACTCTTGGATTTACACAAAGCATCTCTATCAACCCTATCATATGCCTTCTCCAGATCCATGAATATCATTAACAAATCCATCTGTTTTTCTAGGTATCTTTCTCACACATTCTTCAAAGTAACACGTAATCCACACATCCTGTACCACGTCTGAAATCACACAGCCCTTCCCCAATTTGATGATCCGTACATGCCTACACCCTCTCAGTCAATACCCTCCCATACAATTTTCCAGGAATACTCAACAAACACATGCCTCTTTAGTTTGAACATTCACCTTTATCCCCTTTGCCTTTGTACAATGGCACTATACATGCATTCCGCCAATTTTCATGCATTTCACCACGATCCATACATACAATGAATGTCCTTACCAACCAATCAACAACACAGTCACCCCGTTTCTTAATAGATTCAACTGCAATACCATCCGATCACGCTGCCTTGCCGGATTTCATCTTTCACAAAGCTTTTATCACTTCTCTTTTCATCAAACCTCTCTCCCTGACTCTCTCACTTTGTATACCAGCCCGACCTAAACACCATACACCTGCCATTCTTTTGCGAAACACATCCAACAATCCTTTAAAGTACTGACTCTATCTCCTCACTCCAACACTACCTGTTATCACTTTTTACTCCCTTCACCGATGTCCCTATTTGTTCTTCTGTCTTTAGCACATAATCTACCTCCTTCCAAAAATATCTGTTTATCCTCTTTAAAGTTTAATGATGTTCTCTTACCCCAACTCTAATTTGGCCTCTTTTTCAACCCCTGCACCTTCTTCGTTACTTTCTGCCGCTTTCTCTCATATATCTACCTTGTAAGCACTGCCCAAACCCTCTCTTTTCTCTTCACTAGCAACTTTACATCTTCATCCCTTTCTGAACTGTCCACCTTCCACCTTCCGCATGCCACATGCATCTCTCTGCACATACATCACTGCTTCCCTAAATACCTACCATTCCTCATCCAATCCCCTCACGTCATTTGCTCTCTCCTTTTGCCATTCTACATTCCGTCCCTCCTGGTATTTCTTCACACAAATTTCAGCGGATTTTGGGAATGTGAAACTCCCGCAAGCCTAACATACGGGTAGTGTCTTTTTTGCGTCCTTTTTCTTCCCTTTGTGTGTTATGACTTTACTTCTAAAGGAACCAAAATGCGTCGATGATTCAAAGCTGAAACAGAAATCAACAAATGAACTTGAACGTCTACAGCTTAAAGTGACATAGGTAAACTACTGGACTGAGTTCACTTGATGGCAAATATATCTTAATATCGATAAGTGCAAAGTTTTACAAATTTGTAGTAAATACACACACACACACATATATTATATATATATATATATATATATATATATATATATATATATATATATATATATATATATATATATATATATATATATATATATATATATATATATATATATATATATATATATATATATATGAATAATGAAATGTGTAAGTGATTTTTTTTTTTTTTTTTTCATACTTTGTCGCTGTCTCCCGCGTTTGCGAGGTAGCGCAAGGAAACAGACGAAAGAAATGGCCCAACCCCCCCCCCCCCCCATACACATGTACATACGTCCACACACGCAAATATACATACCTACACAGCCTTCCATGGTTTACCCCAGACGCTTCACATGCCTTGATTCAATCCACTGACAGCACGTCAACCCCTGTATACCACATCGCTCCAATTCACTCTATTCCTTGCCCTCCTTTCACCCTCCTGCATGTTCAGGCCCCGATCACACAAAATCTTTTTCACTCCATCTTTCCACCTCCAATTTGGTCTCCCTCTTCTCCTCGTTCCCTCCACCTCCGACACATATATCCTCTTGGTCAATCTTTCCTCACTCATTCTCTCCATGTGCCCAAACCATTTCAAAACACCCTCTTCTGCTCTCTCAACCACGCTCTTTTTATTTCCACACATCTCTCTTACCCTTACGTTACTTACTCGATCAAACCACCTCACACCACACATTGTCCTCAAACATCTCATTTCCAGCACATCCATCCTCCTGCGCACATCTCTATCCATAGCCCACGCCTCGCAACTATACAACATTGTTGGAACCACTATTCCTTCAAACATACCCATTTTTGCTTTCCGAGATAATGTTCTCGACTTCCACACATTTTTCAAGGCTCCCAAAATTTTCGCCCCCTCCCCCACCCTATGATCCACTTCCGCTTCCATGGTTCCATCCGCTGACAGATCCACTCCCAGATATCTAAAACACTTCACTTCCTCCAGTTTTTCTCCATTCAAACTCACCTCCCAATTGACTTGACCCTCACCCCTACTGTACCTAATAACCTTGCTCTTATTCACATTTACTCTTAACTTTCTTCTTCCACACACTTTACCAAACTCAGTCACCAGCTTCTGCAGTTTCTCACATGAATCAGCCACCAGCGCTGTATCATCAGCGAACAACAACTGACTCACTTCCCAAGCTCTCTCATCCCCAACAGACTTCATACTTGCCCCTCTTTCCAGGACTCTTGCATTTACCTCCCTAACAACCCCATCCATAAACAAATTAAACAACCATGGAGACAACACACACCCCTGCCGCAAACCTACATTCACTGAGAACCAATCACTTTCCTCTCTTCCTACACGTAAACATGCCTTACATCCTCGTAAATGATATAAAAAGCAATATTCCATGTACATTTATTCTAATTCCATTTTATATAAAGACAAAACCACTGCATAATAATGAATCTTTAAGTAGAAGAAATGAAGTAACCAGAATTTATCATACATATAAATACGACCTTATACAGCTGGTATGTGAGGGGTTATGCAGAACACATATTTTACAACAGAACTTGAGTATTGACACGATTGTTTGGGTACATAGTGGTAAAAGTTAGTTTTTATGATGATAACCATAGTAAGTATTGCCGGGCTGGTGGATTCTATAGGTGTTAGCGACCATAGCCATAACCATGACCTTTACCATAACCACCACCATGACCATAGGAAGCAGGATACTTGGCGGTGCCCAGGTACGACACAACGGGATGATAGCCAGCCCCGTTGGCCTTGTAACTGACTTTCTGCACGCGACCGTCAGGCAGATTCACGTAATACTTTCCATGAACGTTGCCGTGGCCGTCGCCACCCTCCCACTGTCCGAAGTTGGTGGGACCTGCCGAGACGCCATACTGGAAGTTGTAAGGAGTGGGTACCTGTGGACAAGGAATGTATGTGCTTAGTGTTTCTCGTATGATTCATCTGAAGATGAAACACAATGAAAACACATATTAGGTACTTTGGGCTCATATAGTGAACTTTTCAGATCAAGTAACGAGATCATACATTGTAAGAGGCTCCATAGCCGCCTCCTCCATAGCCGCCTCCTCCATAGCCTCCAAAGCCTCCATAGCCTCCAAAGCCTCCGAAGCCACCGGGAGTAGCCGTGCTCACTGCTGCGAGAGTGCACACGAGGAACACCTGTGGGAATATAACCAGTGAGCTCTAGGATAGTATAAATTTTTGCAACTATGTGTATTCATCGTATAAGATATCTGTCTTAATGAATATTCTGCAACCTATAGCAATAAAACCTAACAGTTTATGCACAAACTGCTTGTGTTACCAGGTCTTGTGCAACAGCCTGTAAGATGTGCTAGGATATCATATGAACTTGCAAATTAAACTTGATATGATAGAAATTGATAAGAATTAACTAGACAACGTCCCGGTGAGGTACAGTAATCTGTATTAGGAACTTTGTTGTGAGGAGGCTTGTAAAGTTTGGCCGACAGACTGACATGGACACAATTGTTCACCTATTCTCTACCGTAAGCTAATGATTTCCGTTCTTTGACACTTATCTATGACAGTATACTATCTATATGTATATGCATCTTCACTGAATTAGTGTGTTTTCAATTATGTGCATCAATATAGGAACTTGAATGAGGATTCCTACTAGATAAACGCTTTACCCTTTGGCAGGTTTAGATAATCTAAATGTAGTAATTTCTCTATTCATATACGCCACTAATGATGTGCTGATTTAAAAGATATATCGATCGACGAATCAGAGAAATGTGTACAAGTGAAGCACAATACAAAAGTACAACCCTCGTTAACTGAGGAAATATTTCACAAACTCACAGAGGTGAACATGTTGGTAGTGTAGTGTTGTGATGCTGAGTAGACACTGACTTCTCCAGGTTTCCTGCTAGGCTATATACCCCAAGCCACACCCTTCAGTCAGCAGCCTCGATTTTCCGCCTCCAGAATTGGCCAAGGCCTTTACAAAGAACAGTCAGGTTTCCCGTTACTCAGGAAGGCCAGCAGACTTTTTTATGTGTTTATCAGTGAAACTGTTTAACCACAAACCGTTCACACTTAGGGGTTTCCCCCACTCGTCCAGGACCTGATGATATATGCACCTAAATTTCTTTTATATGTCAAATATCTGCTGCAAATATTCTGGTTAGATGAAAAAAAAAACCGATAGATGGTGTGGGCTACATGTAGTGTGTGAGAGGAATAGGAGGAAATTTGCTAGATCATAACTTTTTACTTGAGAATGCGTTAGGACAGAAATCTCAGAGAAACACTGAGGTAGAAAAAGGTAGTTTCGTGAAAAAGAAAAATCTAAGTCAAAGAGAAGTTTGATGAATAGTTGACAGAAGTCAACGAAACAATGAAAGAAAATGTTGTGGTGATGTGGAAAAAGTTTGAAAGTACATATTTTGAAGGCTGCCGTAAAAGTATCTGCACTATAGTTATGGAATGCATGTTGTAATGAAAATTTCCAAGGAAGTTGTTTGAGGAGAAAAAGTGATTGGAAGAAGCTTAAAAACGCAAGAAAACGTTAGTTAAGGGGGAAAATGAGAGTAAATTTAAGGGGCTGAGAAGGCAAAGTGAAACAAAAAGCTGTTCGGAAGATGGTTAATAACTGAGAGAAATAGACGAGTGTGCTAGAAGGATGAATTTTTAGGTGGAGAAATTACTTTAAGGAAATAAAAAAAAATAGACACATAGTAGTTGATGTAATAAAAGTGAAGTTAAAAAAATGCAGAGGAGATCTAGGCGAGGTGAACACATAGAAAAGGAATACATGAAGCTTCATGGGAAACAGAAAACCATAAACCTGGTAGTCTATCATGAGATTATCCCCTGGGGGCGCAGGTACAGTAAACTGAGTTCCTAATATTGATATACTGAAAAATTACACTTAAGTTGAAGTTTACGTCCTACCTTGCCAGTCTCTCAGGCACATTAAGCAGCAGGACAAAAGTACTGAAAGAGCTCTGTGTAGTGAAGAAAGATTATACCGACAGTGATATTCTATTGGGAAGAATGAATAATAAAAGCATTATGATAATAGACCAAAAATACTGTGGAAGAAAGATACATTGGTTTTTACTTTTTGAAGAAGAGAAAGAAGAAGAAATATACTGTAATGACAGATTGAAAATACTGTGGAGGAGAGATACACTGGTAATTGCATTGCGAAGAACAAAATGAAGAAAAGAAGAAGAAGAAGAAGAAGAAGAAGAAGAAGAAGAAGAAGAAGAAGAAGAAGAAGAAGAAGAAGAAGAAGAAGAAGAAGAAACCTGCCATAAGAACTCTCCAGTACATACATACGAATACACACCACAGTGTACAAAGGAAATGCTTGAGTATGAGAACAAAATGTTTTAGATATGTCCTTCAGATTTAGACAATCCTTACAAATCTTTTCTCAAAGCTTTGAATTGCTGCAGAATATTCCTACCCGAGATATCGAGAAAACAACACATCTTTCAGTACCACTGAGTAGAAATAAAGAAATGATGTTAGAGGGAAGAAGATGTAATATAGATGCTTACAAATGATTTTTAGTTGTACAGTCTCAGAATACTGGAATGAAGCACAGTCAGATATTAGTGAAGCGAACTCTCTCGATATATCTAAAACAAAAGTAAAAAAAGAAAAAACATTTTCAGTGACAGTGATTACCAAGAAATAAGAAAATTATGTTTTGTGATGGATGGTTTGAGACTGTCAGTGCAATATGTTTTTGTATTCTATTTTTGTTATTTTCTATTCTATATTGTTGTTATTGTTGTTGCTGTTGGTTTCCTGTCTTCTTCTTCTTCTTTTTCTTCTTCTTTTCTTCATTTTGCTCTTCACAATGCAATTACCAATGCATCTCTCGTTCTTGCTCCTTTTCTTCACAGAGCAATATGTAAACAATCTCTTCTCCACAGAATCTTTAAGTTGTTATCAGATTAAGATGTCATTATTATGGTGCCTGGTGACAACTGGAGGAGGTGAGGATGACGCAGGAACAATGCAGGGTAATCTTCAGGTGTGTCGCTCTCGCCCTATTACAGTGAACAGACGGTATTAGACGAGGAACTAAGGAGTCAGAAAAATGGAAAGTACTTGGAATGGATTTCAGTAAGATACCTTGCGAGTAACCTTCTGAGCAATCTTACGAGAAAAAGAAACCATGCCAACGAAGATAATACGAGAATTAAGAGAGCTCCTTTGCTGGAAAAAGTTAGAGGCCTTATATCTTGACATCATGGGTGATTTGGTGTGAATCTTAGAATTTCTAAACCAGGTTGATGATGTCGATATTGCGTAGTTCTCTGAAAGATGGAGGCTAAGAACAACCAGATACCATAACACGAAGTCATCCAGAAACTTGTTGGAGAAGATGGAAAGAAGTGCTCTTATGGTATGAGTGGTGGATGCATGATACAAGCTGAGTTATGAGATTGTGAATATGGACGGCATACAGAAGGTTAAATAGCAATATAGTAAAAGAAAAGTTCCAGAGATGGGGCTCCACGAGTGTTGGAATTCGCATTCCCTACAGTATAAGTAGGTTATTACACACACACACACACACACACATACACACACACACACACACACACGCACACACACACACACACACACACACACACACACACACACACACACACACACACACACACACACACACACACACACACAAATACAAACGGAGATATGACAAATAATATATCATTATTCTGGTATGCACATTTATTTTGTACAATTACAGTGTAAATGACTACCGCAGAATTATCATTCCTGATGTAGACTGATGATGTAGGTAAAGTTAAATATTTACAATCGGGTGTGAGGGATATGGTCTGGGATGAGGCCAATGGAAGACAATTGTTAGATATTATGTAACCCAGGTCGCTCACATAATGGTAGATATTAAGATCATTCTCCTTTGTCATGGTAAAGACGGTTAGACTGATACATGGTGGGAGCGTTAGCGACCATAACCATAACCATGACCACCATGACCACCATGACCACCACCATGACCATAGGAAGCAGGATACTTGGCGGTGCCCAGGTAAGACACCACGGGATGATAGCCAGCCCCGTTGGCCTTGTAACTGACTTTCTGCACGCGACCGTCAGGCAGATTCACGTAATACTTTCCATGGACGTTGCCGTGGCCGTCGCCGCCCTCCCACTGTCCGAAGTTGGTGGGGCCGGACGAGACTCCATACTGGAAGTTGTAAGGGGTGGGCACCTGTGGACAAGGAATGTGTATGGTAAGTATATTTCATGTACTGAATATATTTCACATTAAGTTGATGAAACATACTGATATCAAGCATTTACTCCTTTGTCCTCATTTGGTAACATTCATATTTATTACAGAGAGAAACCATACATTGTAAGAGACTCCATAGCCGCCGCCTCCATAACCTCCAAAGCCTCCAAAGCCGCCTGGGGTAGCCATACCCGCTGCTGCGAGCATGAATATGAGGAAGACCTGTGAGTATAAAGCCAATAAACTTGAAGTTAATGCCAATCTTTATGTTAACGTGTATTTAAGGTAAGGTAAGATTTTTGTCTCAATGAATAATCAACAGCCTATAGCTATCAAATCCAACAATATCCATACAAACAGTGCTAAAAGTTGTTATGCAATAGACTCTAAGATGTAGTGGAAGATTATGTAAACTTGCAAAGTAAGCTTGATAGGATAGTAATCAATATTGAGTAAATAGACAACCTCTAGGTGAGGTTGAGTAACTTGTACTGTGAACATTATGGTGAGAAGACTTGCTAACTTTGGCCGAGTCTGACTAGGATACAAATAACCACATTCAATGACTAGGATACAGATAACCACATTTCATGTAAAGTGAAATGACCCGGATTATATATCGTTGTATAGTGCTGTATCCCTACAGTTACTGAGGAAACAAAATATTGTTATTTACGAACGTTATGCATGTATATATGTACTTACACTTACTCAATTACCATGGTTCTGTCGCTACCATCTACGTCGAACATTAGGGATTTGCGTTTAAGCAGCTTTAGTAAGTAAGTTAGTGATATATTCTAAAACTGATTTATGCGTTAATTGATATCACTGATAGTATTCTGAGTTGACCAATACAATATTGGTATAAGAGCTAAGAAAATGTTCACAGAAAGAAATTTTTTATCCGGTATAAAATCTTGTTCACTGAAGAAGCATCATAAACTCACAGAGGTGAACATGTTGGTAGTGTAGAGTTCGGATGCTGAGCAGACACTGACTCCTCCCTGGTCTCCAGCTACGTTATATACCCCAATCCACACCCTGAGTCAGCAGCCTTGATTTTCCGCCACCAGAGTCGGTCAAGGTCTTTACCATGAACAGACAGGTTTTCCGTTACTCGGGAATGTCAGGATTTAATAAATATTTCATCTATAAAGATTTATAGCCACAAACTTTCCACAGCAAAGAGCGTTTTACCTATCCTAGACGTGTTGGCATTCACTCTTGAAATCCTTTGTATATGCAGTTTCTGTTACAAATGTACTAGCGTCTATAAGCCGTGATACGGATATTATGAGCTGTGCTTATATAGTTATTAAGATATTTAGATATTCAGGTTTACGTCATTGTGTTAAAAATGAATTTAAAGAAACGTAAACAACTATAGATCATTGGATCCTCACAGCTTATCTGTGATAGTAGGAGTTAAAAAAAAGCACTGAACTTCATGTTTTAAGAATAAAGGGAGACAGGGGACATAAAGGGAGACAGGGGACATAAAGGGAGACAGGGGACATAAAGGGAGACAGGGGACATAAAGGGAGACAGGGGACATAAAGGAAGACAGGGGACATAAAGGGAGACAGGGGACATAAAGGAAGACAGGTGACATAAAGGGAGACAGGGGACATAAAGGGAGACAGGGGACATAAAGCGGAATACATGTCATGGACCTCCGTGGCGTAGCGATTAGTATTCCTGACGCTAAAGAATTCTTAAGGTGCCCAGGGTCAAGCGCATAGGATCGAATCCTGGCTGCGGCAGTCGGTCCACAGTCAACCAAGCTTTTCATCAACCTTTAAGAGCTGGTCGATGAAATGGGTACTTGGCTCAGGATAGAGTATATACATATATATATTCAGCGCAAATATGTTGGCCTTGGTCAGACTTTCAGTTGCCCGTGCCGTCTCAACTCAGAAGATGAAGAAAAAACTATATATCTGTGGATGCACAAATATTTAGCCATGTAATGGGGGCTGACAGTATTTGTGAAATTTATGATTAAACTAGTCTCTAGTACTGTTGTAAACTTCCCTTTCTAATTAAACTGTCTATATGTCAAAATTCTTTAAAAGGAAAGATACTTTGGTTATTCTAAAGTACCGTAAACTAGGAGTATGGATCCACTGATGAAAGTGAAATAAGAAAAAAATGATTTAAACTGCTTTTTAGATCGAGATTATTTTTGATAATTTGTTGAATCATGTGGCAGTAATAAGGTTATCTTTTATTCAAGAGTCTTAGAGGAAAACTGAGGAAGATAAAAGTAGAGTTTCATGAATGAGAATAAAAAATTCTAACTTGTTGAGAAGTTAAAAGAATAACTATCAGAATTTAACGAAACAATGTAAGGTAATGTTGTGGTGATGAGGAAGAACTTAGAGAGTACATTTTTGAAGGCTGCCATAAGAGTATGCTGGACTATGCTTAAAGAATGCATTTTGGATTGAAAATCCAAGAAACTTGCTTGAGGAAAAAAAGAGCTTGGAAGAAGTTACTTATGGAAAATAAGAAGAAAGGTTAATGAAGGGAAAAAAATAGAATAGAATTGAAGAGCTGTGGAGGGAGTAGTTCAATAAAGGTAGTTCTCTGAAAGATGGAAGGGTAGAACAACCAGATATCATAACATGAATGGGACTAGTTGAGTTATGAGACTGTGAATATGGACGGCATACAGAAGATTGAATAGCAGTATGATAGAAGAGAACTTCCAGAGATGGGGCCCCACGAATGTTCAAATTCGCATTCCAAATAGTATAAATTGCTATTTACATATTAGCACACACACACACAAACAAACAAACAAACACACACACACACACACACACACACACACACACACACACACACACACACACACACAAGTGAAGAAATGAAAATGATGAATCATTATTCTTTCATGGACATTTATTGTATTCTTTTACAATCATAATGAAAGTGACTGCTTTAGAATTATCATTTATGTTATAGACCAAAGATGTCGGTAAAGTTAGATATTTACAATGGAGATTGAGGGAGGTGGCTTCGGGTTAGGCTAACTGAAGACTGATGTTAGGTATATGAAAACCCAGGTCGCACACATAATGGTAGATATTAAGATAATTATCCTTTGTCATGATAAAGACGGTTAGATTGATATATGGAGGGAGCTTTAGCGACCATAACCATAACCATGACCTTTACCATGACCACCATAACCACCACCATGACCATAGGAAGCAGGATACTTGGCGGTGCCCAGGTACGACACCACGGGATGATAGCCAGCCCCGTTGGCCTTGTAACTGACTTTCTGCACGCGACCGTCAGGCAGATTCACGTAATACTTTCCATGGACGTTGCCGTGGCCGTCGCCGCCCTCCCACTGTCCGAAGTTGGTGGGGCCGGACGAGACTCCATACTGGAAGTTGTAAGGGGTGGGCACCTGTGGACAAGAAATAAGTATGCTAAGTAAATCGCATTTACTGAATATAGTTCAGATGAAGTTGAAGAAACGAACTGATATCACACATTTGTCACTTTGCTCTCTTTTGGGAATTATTTTTATCACAAAGGGAGATCATACATTGTAAGAGACTCCATAGCCGCCGCCTCCATAGCCTCCAAAGCCTCCAAAGCCGCCAGGGGTAGCCATACCCGCTGCTGCGAGCGTGGACACGAGTAAGACCTATGAGAATATAAACAGTGAGCTTTAAGTTAGTGCCAATCTTATGTTTACATGTGTTTAACTTAATAGATATATAATCAACGGCCTATAGCTGCCAAATCCAACAGTATGCATGCTAACTATGCTAAAAGATGCTATGCAATAGACTGTATAATGTACTGGAAGATTATGTAAACTTGCACAGTAAGCTTGATATGCTAATAATCAATATAAAGTAACTAGACAACACCTCGGTGAGGTAGAGTAATCTGTACTGTGAACTTTATGATGAGGAGGCTTGCATATTTTGGCCCAGTCTGATTATGACACAAATAATCGTTTGCTGTATAGTAAAATGACCCTGATTATATATAAGTGTATTGTGTTGTATCCCTACAGTTACTGAGGAAGCACAATATTGTTATTAACGAATGTTATTTGTGTATATATGTAACTACACTCACTCAGTAATTATGTCTTCAGTCGCTATCACCTATATCGAACGTTATGGATTTGAACCTGCATTTTAGCGGCTTTAGTAAATATAGATAGAGGCATATCCTAAGACTGATATATCTGCTTATTAATATCACTGATAGTATACTGATCTCAACAATATATCATCAGTGTATGAACTAGGAAAATGTTCATAGATAGAATCCTGTATCCAGTGTAAGAGCTTGTTCGCTGAAGACACATCATAGACTCACAGAGGTAAACATGTTGGTAGTGTAGAGTTTGGATGCTGAGCAGAAACTGTCTCCTCCCTAGTTCCCAGCTGGTTTATATACTCCCAGCCACACCCTTAGTCAGCAGCCTTGATTTTCCGCCGCCAAAGTTGGCCAAGGTCTTTGCCATGAACAGGCAGGTTTCCCGTTACTCAGGAATGACAGATTTGATCATTATCTTATCTATAAATCTTTTTTTTTAGCCACAAACTCTCCGCAGTAAAGAGCGTTTCACTTGTCCTAGACATGACGGCATTCACTCTTGAAATTCTTTGTATATGTAGTTTCTGCTGCACATATTCTCGCGTCTGTATGCTGTGATACAGATATCATGAACTTTGATGAAAGTAATCAAATATTCAAATATTCAACATTATTTCATCGAACTACTAATAGATCTAAAGGCATGCAAACAGCTACAGACCACTGGACCCTTTCGGTTCATCTGTGATACTAGGAATGAACAAAAGCATCGAATTTCGTTTTTCAAGAGTAAAGGAAAACAGATGACATAAAGAGTAATGCACGTAATGGACCTTCTTGGTATAGTGGTTACCATTTCTGACCATGAAGCATCCTTGTGCTGCTCAAGTTCGAACGCAGAGGTTCAAATCCTAGTCGCGGCGGTCGATCCACAGTCAACCCAGCTTTTCATCTACCCTCAAGGGCTGGTCGATAAAATGGGTACTTGGCTCAGGCTAGGCTATATACATTTAGTGCAAATATGTTGACCTTGATTAGACTTTCAGCTGCCTGTGCCGCCTCAGTTAAGAATAAAAAGATAAAAAAAACTAATGAAAAACTAATAAAAAACTATATATATCTAAAGATGTGGAAATAATGAGTCATGGTCTTGGGGCTGCTAGCGTTTGTCAAATTTATGTTTAAACCTGTCTCTGGTATTGTTGTAAACTCCCCTTACTAGTGAATAATTCTATATGTTAAGACTCCTTTACGAAAAAAAATACTCTAGCTTATTCATAGTACCGTAAAACAGAAGTATGTATCCATTGCTGAGTGAAATAATACAAATGTAGCCTTATGTTGCTTCTTAGATTAAAATTATTTTGAATGGTTTGATGAATCATATGGGAATAATGAGGTAATATTTTATTCAAGAATCTGAGTGGAAAAACTGAGGTAGATAAAAACAGTTTCACGAATAAGAGTAAAAAATCTATGATCAGCTGACAGAAGTTTACGAAACAATGTAAGGAAATTTTGTGGTAATGTGGAAGAAATTAGAGAGTACAGTTTTGAAATGCTGCCATAAGAGTCTGCCGGACTATGCTTTAAAAAGGCAGGTTGGAATGAAGATCAAAGGATTTTGTTTGAAAAAAAAAGGCTTGGAAGAAGCTAGATATGAAAAAATAGGCTAATGAAGGGAAAAAAATTGAGTAGATTGGGAGGGCTGAGGTGGGAATATTCACATAAAGTAGTTCTCTGAAAGATAGAAGGAGAGAACAATCACATGTTATAACATGAAATCAACAAGAAACGTGTTAGAGAAGATAGAAATAGTTTTCTTTTTTTAGTATGAGGCGTGGATAAATGGAACAAAGTTATGGCACTGCGAATATGGATGGCATACAGAAGGTTGAATAGTAGTATGATAGACGAGAAGTTCTAGAGATGGGGCCCAACGAGTGTAGAAATTCACATTCCGTACAGTAAAGATTGGTACTGACGTATTAGTAATTACATACATACATACGCACACACACTTGGATACAGACAGACAGACAGATAGACAAACAGACAGAATAGACAGACAGACAGACACACACACACACACACACACACATACACACACAAATAAATGAAGAAATGAAAATGAATCATTATTCTGTCGTACACATTTATTTAATTTTTTACAATCATAATGAAAATGACCTCTGCAGAATAATCATTGCTATTGTAAATCAATGATGTATGTAACGTTTTATATTTACAATGGAGTGTGAGGGAGGTGGCTTGAGGTTAGGAAAAGTCAAGATTAATGTTAGGTATTATGTAAGCAACTCAGGTCGCACATATAACGGTAGATATTAAGATCATTCTCCTTTGTCATGTTAAAGACGTTTAGACAGATATATGGAGGGAGCGTTAGCGACCATAACCATAACCGTGGCCTTTACCATGACCACCATAACCACCACCATGACCATAGGAAGCAGGATACTTGGCGGTGCCTACGTAAGACACCACGGGATGATAGCCAGCCCCGTTGGCCTTGTAACTGACTTTCTGCACGCGACCGTCAGGCAGATTCACGTAATACTTTCCATGGACGTTGCCGTGGCCGTCGCCGCCCTCCCACTGTCCGAAGTTGGTGGGGCCAGGACGAGACTCCATACTGGAAGTTGTAAGGAGTGGGCACCTGTGGACAAGGAATGTGTATGGTAAGTATATCTCATGTACTGAATATAATTCAGATGAAGTTAATGAAACATACTGATATCGTACATTTTTCACTGTTTTCTCTTTTGGTAACCTTTTGATTACAAAACGAGATCTTACATTGTAAGAGACCCCATAGCCGCCGCCACCATAACCTCCAAAGCCTCCAAAGCCTCCAAAGCCTCCAAAGCCGCCAGGGGTAGCCATACCCGCTGCTGCGAGCATGACACGAGGAAGACCTGTGAGAATATAACCAGTGAGCTTTAAGTTAGTGCCAGTCTTTGTGTTTAACTGTGTTTAACTTCCGTTAAGAATTCTGTCTTTATGAACAATTAACAGCCTATAGCTATCAGATCCAAGAATATGCATACAAACTGTGCTAAAAGATGTAATGCAATAGAATCTAAGATGTACTGGAAGACGTGTAAACTTACAAAGTAAGCTTGATAGGATAGCAATCATTATGAAGTAACTAGATCACACCTCGGTGAGGTAGAGTATTCTGTACTGTGAAGTATTGGTGAGAAGGCTTACAAACTTTCTCTCCGTATGATTAGGACACAGATAATCACGTTTCCTCTTTAGTATAACGACCCAGATTACACATTAGTGTATTATGTTCTACCCTACAGTTATCGAAGAGGCAAAATATTGTTATCAATAGAATGCTAAGTATGTATATATATACCTACACTTGATAATCATGGTTTTAGTCACTATCTTCTATAAGAAACATCAATGATTTGCATTTGCACTTATGCACCTTTATAGATATAGACGGTGACATATTTTAAAGATATTATCTGTTTATTCATATCACTTATAGTATACTAAATTACAACAATATAGAATCGGTATATGAACCAAGAAAATGTTTATGGATAGAATTTTGTATGCAATGTAAGATCTTTTTCACTGAAGAAACATCATAAACTCACACAGGTAAACATGTTGGTAGCGTAGAGTTGGGATGCTGAGCAGACACTGACTCCTCCCTGGTCTCCAGCCAGGCTATATACTCCAGCTACACCCTCAGTCAGCAGCCTTGATTTCCCGCCACCAGAGTTGGCCAAGGTCTTTACCATGAACAGATAGGTTTCCCGTTACTCGGGAATGTCAGAATTTAATAAATCTTTTATTCATAAGGAATTTTGGCCACTCACTCTCCACAGTAGAGAGCGTCTCACTTGTCCCAGACATGATGGCATTCACTCTTGAAATTATTTGTTAATGCAGTTTCTGCCTCATACATTCCAGCATCTGTATGCAGTGATAGAGATATCATGAAGTGTGCTAATATGATTATCCAAAAAAACTAATATTCAACTATATTTCATTGCGGTACAAATGAATTTAAAGGAGTACAATCAGCTACAGACCATTGGATCCTTTGAGCTTATCTTTGATAGTAGGAGGGAATACAAGCATTGAACTTTGTGTTATAAGAGTAAAGGTAAATAGATGATATAAAGAGGAATGCATGATCTGGACCACCGTGGTCTAGTGATCAGCAGTACTGACCATGACGATTTCTTGAGCATCCAGGGTCGAGAGCACAGACTCGAATCCTGGTTGCAGCAGTCGGTCCACAGTCAACCAAGCTTTTCATCTACCCTTAAGGGTTGGTCGATGAATTCTGTGCAGGGCTCAATCAAGGGTATATACGTTTAGTGCAAATACGTCAGCCTTGATTAGACTTTCAGTTGCTCGTGTCGTCCCAGCTAAGAAAAATATCTATACATCTACGGATGTGCAAATAATGAGTCGTGAGCATGAGGCTGCTAGTATTTCTCCGATTTATGCTTAAACCTGTATCGGGTATTGTTGTAAACTTTCTTTAATAGTGAATAATTCTATATGTCCACAATTCCAATTCTCTTGACGAAAACTTATTTTGGCTAATTCAAAGTACCGTAAAACAGGAGTATGTATCCACTGCTGAGTGAAACAAGACAAATTTAGCTTATTGCTACTTCTTAGATTGAGATTATTTCGAGTGGTTCGATAAATCATATGGCAGTAATAAAGTTATCTTTTATTCAAGAATCTTGGGAAAATACTGGGGTCGATAAAAGTAGTTTCATGAATGAGAGTAAGTAATCTATACTGAAGAGAAGTTGAATGAATAATTGTCAGAATTTTTCGAAAAAATGTAAGGTAATGTTGAAGTTAGAGAGTACATTTTTGAAGGCTGCCATAAGAGTACGCTGGACTTGAGGAAAAATTGAGTTTGGAGGAAAAAAAAGGTTAATTAAGGGAAAAAATGGAGTAGATCTGAAGGGCTGTTGAGGGAATAGTTCAATAAAGGTTGTTATCTGAAAAAAATGGAAGGATAGAACAACCGGATGTCATAATATGAAATGAGTGAGAAACGTGTTAGAGAAGATGGAAAAAGTACTTTTACAGCATATGAGTGGAAGATGAATGAAACAAGCTGAGTTATGAGACTGTGAATATGGACGGCATACAGAAGGTTAAACAGTAGTATGATAGAAGGGAAATTCCAGAGATGGGGTACACCGAGTGTAGGAATTCACATCTCGTACAATATAGATTGGTATTAACGTATCAATAATTACACTCAAGTACACACGCTCATACACACACACACACACACACACACACACACACACACACACACACACACACACACACACACACACACACACACACACACACACACACACACACACACACACACACACACACACACACACACACACACACACACACACACACACACACACACACACAAATCACATGGAGGTGAAAATGATGAATCATTATTCTGTAATCCATATTTATTATATCTTTTTAGCATTAACAATGAAAAATGACTATTGAAGAATTATTATTCCTATTACAAACCAATGATGCACGTAAGATTGAATATTTACAATCGAGTGTGAGGGAGGTGGTTTCGGGTTAGGCCAATTCAACTCTGACGTTAGGTATCTTGTAAACTCCGGTCGCGCACATAATGGTAAATATTAAGATAATTCTCTTTTGTCACGGTAAAGACGGTTGGACTGATATAGGCTGGAGCGTTAGCGACCATAACCATAACCATGACCACCATGACCACCATGACCACCATAACCACCACCATGACCATAGGAAGCAGGATACTTGGCGGTGCCCAGGTACGACACAACGGGATGATAGCCAGCCCCGTTGGCCTTGTAACTGACTTTCTGCACGCGACCGTCAGGCAGATTCACGTAATACTTTCCATGACGTTGCCGTGGCCGTCGCCGCCCTCCCACTGTCCGAAGTTGGTGGGGCCAGACGAAACTCCATACTGGAAGTTGTAAGGGGTGGGTACCTGCGGACAATGCATATGTATGCTAAGTACATCTCAGACGAAGTTGAAGAAACATACTGATATCACACATTTTTCACTTTGGTCTCTTTTGGTAATTCTTTTGATAACATACGAGATCATACATTGTAGGAGACGCCATAGCCGCCACCTCCATAGCCTCCGAAGCCTCCAAAGCCTCCAAAGCCACCAGGGGTAGCCATACCCGCTGCTGCGAGCATGAACATGAGGAAGATCTGTGGAAGTACAGCCAGGTAGGTAGCTTTAGGTTAGTGTCAGTTTTTGCATTTATGTGTATTTAACATAGATTAACATATCTTTCTTAGCGAAAAATCAGCAGCCTAAGCAAATCAACCCAACAATGTTTTATGCAACAGACTGTAAGATGTATTGGAAGATTATGTGAACTTGCAAAGTAAGGTTGATATGATAGTAATCAATAAAAAGAATCTAGACAACGCCTCGGTGAAGCAGAATAATGAGTCGTGCGAACTTCAGTGAGAGAGGCTTGTGAACCCTGATTGAGCCTGACTAGATCACAAATGCTCCCGCATCTTGTATACTGAGGTGTCACCTGACTTATATCAGTGTATTAAACTGTATCCATACTGTTACCGAGGAAGCAAAATACCGTTATCAAGAGAATGTTATGTTTGTATGTATGTATGTAGTATGTATGTATGTATGTATGTATGTATGTATGTATCTACATTTAACTGGTTACTGTGATTTCAGTCGTTATCATCTACATCGGAACAAAAGCGATTGGTATTTGTGTTTTAGCAGCTTCAGTAGATTTAGATGGTGCAAGTTGTAGAACTGATATATATGTCATTCGTATCAATGATAGTGAAAATGATTCAACAATATTGTATAGGGATACGAGCCAGGAAAATGTTCCTAGATTGAATTTTGTATCTAAGAATGATCTTGTTAACTGAAGAAACATCATAAACTCACAGAGGTGAACATGTTGGTAGTGTACAGTAGGGATGATGAGCAGACACTGAAACCTTCCTGGTCTCCAGCCAGGTTATATACCCCCAGCCACACCCTCGGTCAGCACTCTCGATTTTCCGCCTCCAGAGTTGGCCAAGGTCTTTACCATGAACAGTCTGGTTTCCCGTTACTCGGGAATGTCAGAATTTAATCAAGTTATTCATGAAGATTTTTAACCACAAACTCCCAACAGTAAAAAAAACGCCTCACTTGTCCCAGACATGATGGCATTCACTCTTGAAATTCTTTGTGTATCCAGTTTCTCTTACAAGTATTCTAGGGTCTGTAAGCTGTGATAAAGACATTTTACATCGTGTTAAGATAATGTACCAAATATTCCACCCACCATTCCCTCTGGCATTTAAAGCAGCAGGACAACGTCACTAAAAGAATTCTTTGTAGTGAAGAAAGATCATACCGGCAGTGATATTCTATAAGCAATACTGAGTAGTAAAGGCTTTGCAGAGACAGACCAGTGATGCTGTGCAGGAATGGTACATTGATCATTAATCTGTAAAGAAGGAAATATATAGATAAAGTAATGGCGGACGAAAGACACTCTTGAGGAAGAGATACGTTTGTCGTTAAAATGTGCAGATCATAAAGATAAAGAAGAAGAAAAAGAAGAAATTGATAAAATACGAAGAATATCACTCTCTCTCTCTCAGACTAGCCCTTACAAGTCACACGAACAAGCACCACAGTGTTTAGAGGAAATGCTTGAATAATAGAACAAAATATTTTAGACTATATGTCCTTCAGGTTTAAACAATGCTCACAATTCTCTTTTGTCGAAACTTGCAATCACATCTGATTATTCCAATTCCACTTATCTACAAAACGTCACAGCTTTCAGTCCAAATGAGTAGGAATGAAAATATGATGGTAGAGGGAAGATGTAACATGAATGCTGGCAAAGGATTCTTTTATTGTACAATTTGAGAACATTGGAATGAACAACAATCATATATCAGTGGAGCGAACACTATCAATATATCTATCATAGAAGTAAACGAATACATCACTGATAATGATTACCAAGAAAAAAGAAAAGGATGCTTTCCCAAGGATGTTTCATATTTTTTGCTATATTCATTATCTTCATTTCTACGTTGTTGTTGTTGTTGTTGTTGTTGTTCTTCTTCTTCTTCTTCTTCTTCTTCTTCTTCTTCTTCTTCTTCTTCTTCTTCTTCTTCTTCTTCTTCTTCTTCTTCTTCTTCTTCTTCTTCTTCTTCTTCTTTTTCTTCTTTTCTTCATTTTGCTCTTCACAATGCAATTACCAGTGCATCTCTCGTTCTTGCTCCTTTTCTTCACAGAGCAATATGTAAACAATCTCTTCTCCACAGAATCTTTAAGTTGTTATCAGATTAAGATGTCATTATTATGGTGCCTGGTGACAACTGGAGGAGGTGAGGATGACGCAGGAACAATGCAGGGTAATCTTCAGGTGTGTCGCTCTCGCCCTATTACAGTGAACAGACGGTATTAGACGAGGAACTAAGGAGAGAAGTCATGGAAAGTACTTGGAATGGATCCCAGTAAGAAACCTTGCGAGTCACCTTACATTGATGGCTCTCTCCATATGGTGAAATGCATGAAGAAATAGTTTTTCAAAAGTCGTTCTTTCTTTCCTCAGGTGAGAAATTTTCAATAATAATGAACTGGAATGTGACCTCTCATATGAAGAAGATTCTAATGAAAATATTGGTGTTGGCCATCTTAGACCAAATAGAAAAAATATCTGTTTTTTTTGGAAGTTTTACGATACCAGAAACAACAAAGAGTAGAGCAGTTTCACGAGAAGCAACAAAAACAAAAACGTGACAACGAAGATGAAAGGAGAATTAAGAGTAATTTTCCAGGGAAATGTTACATTCTTCTTACACTTTTCCATCATGGAAGAGAGACGGGGGCGAGGAGTTACGTGGTCTGAATCTTAAAGTTTCTAAAGAAGATTGATGACGTCGACATTACATTAAATCATCCAGAAATTCGTTGGTGAAGATGGTAAGAAGTGCTTTCATAATATAAGAGTGGTGGATGAATGGACCAAAGTGAATTATTAGACTATGAGTATGGACGGCATAAAGAAGGTTAAACAGCAGTATGACAGAAGAGGAAGTTCCATAGATGGGGTCCCTTAAGTATAGAAACTTACATTCCGTTTAGTCCAAATTGGTACCTACATATCATCAATTGCTCTCACACACTCATGCATACACACACTAACACATACACACACAAACACATAAATGAAAAGATGGAAATGATAAATCATTATTCTGTCATGCACATTTATTTAATTTTTGTACAGTTATAATGAAAATGAGACTACAGCATTATCATTCCTGTTATAGATCAAAGATGTATGTAAGGTTATATATTTACAAGAGTGTGAAAAAGGTGCTTTGGGGTTGGGCCAAGTCAAAATTGATGTTAGTTGTATGTAAGCCCAGGTCGCGCATACAATGGTAGCTATTAAGATCATTCTCCTTTGTCATGGTAAAGACGGTTAGACTGATGTATGGTGGGAGCGTTAGCGACCATAACCATAACCATGACCACCATGACCACCATAACCACCACCATGACCATAGGAAGCAGGATACTTGGCGGTGCCCAGGTAAGACACCACGGGATGATAGCCAGCCCCGTTGGCCCGGTAACTGACTTTCTGCACGCGACCGTCAGGCAGATTCACGTAATACTTTCCATGGACGTTGCCGTGGCCGTCGCCGCCCTCCCACTGTCCGAAGTTGGTGGGGCCGGACGAGACTCCATACTGGAAGTTGTAAGGGGTGGGTACCTGCGGACAAGGAATGTGTATGCTAAGTATATCTCATGTAATGAATATAAGTCAGACGAAGATGATGAAACATGCTGATATCACACATTAACTACTTTGTTCTCACTTTGTAACATTTTGTTAATCAAAAGACGAGATCATACATTATAAGAGACTCCATAGCCGCCGCCTCCATAACCTCCAAAGCCTCCATAGCCTCCAAAGCCGCCAGGGGTAGCCATACCCGCTGCTGCGAGCATGAACGTGAGGAAGACCTGTGGAAATATAGCCAGTGAGCTTTAGGTTAGTGACAATTTTTGTATCTAAGTGTATTCAATATATCTTTAGTTATCTATCTTACCAATATTCAGCAGCCTATAGCTAACTAATCCAACATTATACACACTACATATTATAGATGTTATGCAATAGACTGTAAGGTGTACTGGAAGATTATGTGAACATGCAAAGTAAGATTTGTATGATAGTGTTTGATAAGAATTATATAGGAAATGCCTGGGTAAGGTACTTTGATTTTCATGGTGAGGAGGCTTGCAAAATCTGGCTGAGTCTGACTAGAACACAAATGATCACATTTCTTGTATAGTAGGTGTCACCTGATTTATATCAGTTTATCATACTGTATTCATAAAGTACCTGAGGAAGCAGAACATTCTTACTAGCCGAATGTTATGTATGTATATATTGATCTACACAACTGAATTTTCTAATTTCAGTCGTTATCATCTATATCGGAACATAAGTGATTTGGTTTTGTATTTTAAGAGCATCAGTAAATTAAGATGGTGATGAATAGTGAATCTGATATACATGTTTATTCAGATCACTGATAGTAAAATGATTTCAAAAACGCAATATTGGCATACAAGCCAGGAAATGTTCATTGGCAGAACTTTGTATCTAATCTAAGATCCTGATCACTGAAGAAGCATCTTAAACTCACAGAGGTGAACATGTTGGTAGTGTAGAGTTGGGATGGTGAGCAGACACTGGCTTCATCCTGGGCTCCAGCCAGGTTATATACTCCCAGACACACCCTCAGTCAGCAGCCTTGATTTTACGCTGCCAGAGTTGGCCAAGGTCTTTACCATGAACAGACAGGTTTCCAGGTACTCAGGAAGGTCAGAATTTGATAAATTTGTCCACAAAGATTTTTATTCATAAACTCTTCACTGTAAAGAGCGTTTCACTTGTCCCAGTCATAATAGAATTGACTCTTGAAATTCTGAGCATATGTAATTGCTGTTACAAACATTTTTACGTCCGTATGATGTGTCACAGACATTATTGATTTTTCTTCGGCAATAAACTAGATATTCATTTTCACTATATTGTACAGGAAATAAATTTCAAGGAATGAAAACAGCAGTAAGCTATTGGGTCTCTTCATCTTATCTGTTACAGAAGGAATGAACGAGAGCATTGACCTTAGTGTCTGAAGAGTAAAAAGGAAAGCAGATGACATAAAAAGAGATACTTGTAATCTTTGTATCAACAGAGGCGCAAATGACGAAACTCATGGTCCTGGAGCTGTTAGTACCTGCTGTTTGTTTTCTGTTATGTTGTTGTAAACCTATCTTACTAGTGAATCATTCTATGGATTGACAATCTGCTTGAAGAGAAAACGCTTTGGCTAAAATCAAAGTTCCGTAAAATAGGGGCATGTATCTACTCCTGAGGGTGAAATATGACCAATCTAGCCTTAAGCTGCCTCTTAGATCGAGGTTATTGTGAGTGGTTTGATGAATCATACGGCAGTGATAAGGTTAGCGTTAAATTTAGGAATGCATTCGTGTAGGAATCTTTGTGAAAAACTAACGCAGATAAAAGTAAAGTTTCGTGAATGAGAGTAAAAAATCTATTGCGAGGAGAAGCTAAATGAATAGCTGTCAAATATCAGCGAAACAATGCAAGGTAATGTTGTAGCAATGTTGAAGAAGTTAGAAAGTACAATTTTGAAGCCTGCCATAAAATTATGCAGCACTTTAGGTGTAGAATGCATGTTTAAATGAAGATCCAAGGCAGTCGTTTGAGGAGGAAAAAGTGATTGGAAGAGGCTAGATATGAAAAAAAAGGTTAATGAGGGAAAAATGAGAATAGATTTGAAAACTCGAAGAGAGAATGGTTCACATAAATGAAAGGAATATATGTGGATGTCGGAAAAATAACTGATAGCAAGTCAGAGTGGAATAACAAGTTGTTTGGAAGTTGGTAAATAGTTAAAGGAATAATGCAAGCGTATGGAATGATGTTGTGTTGGTAAATACTGTGCTAATTTGTGGAAAATTGGTGAGTTTTTAGAAGGTTGAATGAGTACTTCAAAGAAGTACGAATGATAGACACGTCGTTGTTGGTGTAACATAAGTGAGGTAAAGAAATAGCAGAGGAGTTCTAGCCGAGTAAACGCATAGAAAAGGAGTTTATGAAAGTTCGTGGGAAACACAGAAATACATATAACTGGTAGTCTATCATAAGTTCATCCCCTGGAGGTAGTAACGGTAAACGGAATTCCAAATGCTGATATACTGAAACATTATACTAAAGTTTGTGTTTAATATACTAAAGTTTGTGTTCCACCGACCTCTCCTTTAAGCATATAATGGGGCAGAACAACAGTACTGAAAGGATTCTTTGTTGTAAAGAAAGATTAAGCTGGAAGTGATTTTCAATAGGGAAGAAGGAATCGTAAAGGCTTTGTAATAACAGACCAAAGATTGTACCAGAAACAGTGGAAGGTAGAGCATTCTTTCAAGAAAAGAAACCATGCCAACGAAGATGATGCGAGAATTAAGAGACCACTTTTACTGGGAAAGGTTAGAAATCCTACATTTTACATCATGGAAGAAAGAAGATTGAGTGGCGATTTGGTCTGAGTCTGAAAGGTTCTATACCAGTTTGATGACGTCGACAATGAGATGTCCTCTGTAAAATGGAGGAATAGAACAACCAGATGCCATAACATGAAACCAGCAAAACCTTTGTTGGAGAAGACGAAAATAAGTACTTTTATAGTATATGAGCGGCGGATGAATGGTACAAAATGAGTTATGAAACTGGGGGTATAGACGGCATACAGAAGATTAAGCAACAGAATAATAGAAGAAAAAGTTCCAGAGATGAAGCAACACGAGTGTAGAAATTAACACTCCGAACAGTATAAATTGGTATTAACAAAAGGTAGTTACAGATATATAAATGAGAGATGGAAATAATAAGTCATTATCTTTTACGCATATTTATTATATTATTGTACAGAATTATCATTTCTGTTATAGGCCAGTGATGTAAAAAAAGTTATATATTTAGAAAAAAGGGTAAGGGAGGTGGGTTGGTGTTAGACTAAGTGAAGAATGATGTTAAGTATTATGTAAATCCAGGTCACGCACACAATGGTAGATATTTAGATGATTTTCTTGGTCATGGTATAGAATCTGAGACTGATATATGGTAGGAGCGTTAGCGACCTAACCATAGTGGGGACCAATACCATAACCGTGGCCTTTACCATGACCACCATAACCACCACCATGACCATAGGAAGCAGGGTACTTGGCGGTGCCTACGTAAGACACCACGGGATGATAGCCAGCCCCGTTGGCCTTGTAACTGACTTTCTGCACGCGACCGTCAGGCAGATTCACGTAATACTTTCCATGGACGTTGCCGTGGCCGTCGCCGCCCTCCCACTGTCCGAAGTTGGTGGGGCCGGACGAGACTCCATACTGGAAGTTGTAAGGGGTGGGTACCTGCGGACAAGGCATGTGTATTCTAATTAAGTCTCATGTACTATATATGATTCAGATGAAGTTGATGAAACATACTGGTATCAAACATTTGTTACTTTGTTTTCTTTTTATAACATTTTGTTGATTAAAAAACAAATTCTTACATTGTAAGAGACTCCATAGCCGCCGCCTCCATAGCCTCCGTGACCTCCAAAGCCTCCAAAGCCTCCAAACCCACCAGGGAGAGCCATACCCGCTGCTGCGAGCATGAACGTGAGGAAGACCTGTGGAAATATAGCCAGTGAGCTTTAGGTTAGGTTAGGTTAGGTTAGGTTAGGTTAGGTTAGGTTAGGGCTAATTTTTGTATCCATGCGTATTTGATATATGTTATCTCTCTTAACGAACTATTAGCAGCCTATAGCTAATTTATCTAACAATGTACATACTGCATGTGATACAAGATGTTATACGACAGACAGTTAGATACTGTAAGATTATGTGAACTTGCAAAGTAAGCTTCATGTCATAGTAATTAATAAGAAGTGTCTAGTTAACGCCTCGCTGAGGTACGGTGAAGTTTATGGTTTGGAGGTTTGCAAAATCTTGGCTGAGTGTGACTTGTACACAAATGATCACATTTTATGTATAGTGAGCTGTCACCAGATTTATATCAGTTCATCATAATGTATCCATATAGTTGCTGAGGAAGCAAAATATTCCTATTAGGCAAATGTTATATATGTATCTATACTGAACTGAGTGTTATGGTTTCAGTCTTTATCATCTATATCGGAAGCTTTAGTGAAATTAGATGGTGATAGATTGTGAAACTGATATATATGCTATTCGCATCACTGATAGTAAAATGATTTCAACAATGTAATATTGGTAAGCAAGCCAGGTAATGTTCAGTGACAGAGCTTTGTATCTAATGACTTGGTCACGAAGGAACATCATAAACTCACAGAGGTGAACATGTTGGTGGTGTAGAGTTGGGATGCTGAGCAAACACTGGCTTCATTCTCGGTTCCAACCAGGTTATATAGCCCCAGCCACACCCTCAGTCAGCAGCCTTGATTTTCCACCACCAGACTTAGCCAAGGTCTTTACCATGAACATTCAGGTTTTCCGTTACTCAGGAATGTCAAAATTTCATTAATCTTTAGTCATAAACTCTTCAGTGTAAAGAGCGTCTCACTTGACCCAGACTAGATGCCATTCACTCCTGAAATTCCTTGTATATCCAATATCTGTTCCAAATATTTTGGCGTCAGTATTGTTAAGACAATGAACCAAATATTCAATTTCATATATTGTACAAAATATATATTTGAAGGAACGAAAACAGCAATAAACTATTGGGTCTTTTCATCTTATCTGTGTTAGTAGGAACGAACAAAAGCATTGAGCTTCGTGTTTGAGGAGAAAAAAGAAAAACAGATGACATAAAGAGAAGTACCTGTAATCTTTATATCTACAGAGGTGCAAATGATGAAACTCATTGGCTTGAGGGTGTTCGTATCTGCTATTTGTGTTTAAACTTCTCTATGGTGTTGTTTCAAACTTATCTTACTAGTGAATCATTCCATATGTTAACAATCCTTTTGAAGAAAAACGTTTCGGCTAAATCAAAGTTCCGTAAAATAGGAGCACATATGTATCTACTCCTGAGGGTGAAATATGACCAATCTAGCCTTAAGATGCCGCTTAGATCGAGGTTGTTGTGAGTGGTTTGTTGAATCATACGGCAATGATAAGGTTAGTGTTAAATTTATGAATGCATTCGTGTAAGAATCTTTGTGAAAAAACTAATTTACATAAAAGCAGAGTTTCGTGAATGAGAGTAAAAAATGTTTTACGAGGAGAAGCTCAATGAATAGCTGTCAAATATCAGCGAAACAATGCAAGGTAATGTTGTAGCAATGTTGAAGAAGTTAGAAAGTACAATTTTGAAGCCTGCCATAAAAATATGCAGCACTTTAGGTGTAGAATGCATGTTGAAATGAAGATCCAAGGCAGTCGTTTGAGGAGAAAAAGTGATTGGAAGAGGCTAGATATGAAAAAAAAAAGGTTAATGAGGGAAAAATGAGAATAGATTTGAAAACTCGAAGAGAATGGTTTACATAGAGGAAAGGAATAAGTGTCGATCTCGGGAAAATAACTGATAGCAAGTCAGAGTGGAATAACAAGTTGTTTGGAAGTTGGTAAATAGTTAAAAGAATAATGCAAGCGTATGGCATGATGTTGTGGTGGTAAATACTGTGATAATGTGTGGAAGATGGAATGAGTTTTTAGAAGGCTGAATGAGTACTTCAAAGAAGTACGAATGATAGACACGTCGTTGTTGATGTAATATAAGTGAGGTAAAGAAATAGCAGAGGAATTCTAGCCGAGATAAACACATAGAAAAGGAGTTTATGAAAGTTCGTGGGAAACACAGAAATACATAAAATTGGTAGTCTATCATGAGGTCATCCCCTGGAGGTTGTAACGGTAAACTGAAACATTATACTAAAGTTTGTGTTCAATATACTAAAGTTTGTGTTCCAACAACCTCTCCCTTAAGCATATAAAGTAGCAGGACAGCAGTACTGAGAGAATTCTTTGTTGTAAAGAAAGATTAAGCTGGAAGTGATTTTTGACTGAGAAGAATGAATCGTAAAGGCTTTGTAATAACAGACCAAAGATGTTACCAAAAACAGTGGAAGGTAAAGCATTCTTACAAGAAAAGAACCATGCCAACGGAGATGACGCAAGAATTAAGAGACCTCTTTTACTGGGAAAGGTTACAAGTCCTACATTTTACATCATGGAAGAAAGAAGATTGAGTGGCGATTTGATCTGAGTCTGAAAGTTTCTTTACCAGGTTGATGACGTCGACAGTGAGAAATCCTCTGTAAATGGAGGAATAGAACAACCAGATACCATAACATGAAACCAGCAAAACTTTTACTGGAGAAGACGAAAACAAGTTCTTTTATATTATATGAGCGGCGGATGAATGGTACAAAATGAGTTATGCGACTGGGGGTATAGACGGTTTACAGAAGATTAAGCAACAGAATAATAGAAGAAAAAGTTCCAGGGATTAAGCCACACGAGTGTAGAAATTAACACTCCGAACAGTAGAAATTGGTATTTACAAAAGGCAGTTACAGATATATAAATGAGAGATGGAAATAATAAGTCATTATCTTTTACGCATTTTTATTATATTATTGTACAGAATTATCATTTCTGCCATAGGCCAGTGATGTAAAAAAAGTTATATATTTAGAAAAAAGGGTAAGGGAGGTGGGTTGGTGTTAGTATAAGTGAAGAATGATGTTAAGTATTATGTAAATCCAGGTCACGCACACAATGGAAGATATTTAGATGATTTTCTTGGTCATGGTATAGAATCTGAGACTGATATATGGTAGGAGCGTTAGCGACCTAACCATAGTGGGGACCAATACCATAACCGTGGCCTTTACCATGACCACCATAACCACCACCATGACCATAGGAAGCAGGATACTTGGCGGTGCCTACGTAAGATACCACGGGATGATAGCCAGCCCCGTTGGCCTTGTAACTGACTTTCTGCACGCGACCGTCAGGCAGATTCACGTAATACTTTCCATGGACGTTGCCGTGGCCGTCGCCGCCCTCCCACTGTCCGAAGTTGGTGGGGCCGGACGAGACCCCATACTGGAAGTTGTAAGGGGTGGGTACCTGTGGACAAGGCACGTGTATTCTAGTTAAGTCTCATGTACTAAATATAATTCAAAGGAAGTTTATGAAACACACTGGTTTCAAAAATTTGTTACTTTGTTTTCTTTTTATAACATTTTGCTGATTAAAAAACAAATTCTTACATTGTAAGAGACTCCATAGCCGCCCCCTCCGTAGCCTCCATGGCCTCCAAAGCCTCCAAACCCACCAGGGAGAGCCATACCCGCTGCTGCGAGCATGAACGTGAGGAAGACCTGTGGAAATATAGCCAGTGAGCTTTAGGTTAGGTTAGGTTAGGTTAGGTTAGGTTAGGTTAGGTCAGGTTAGGTTAGGTTAGGGCTAATTTTTGTATCCATGCGTATTTGCTATATGTTATTTATCTTAACGAACAATTAGCAGCCTATAGCTAATTTATCTAACAGTGTACATACTGCATGTGATA
>NC_092225.1:48046978-48071978 GCF_036320965.1 Panulirus ornatus | reverse complement strand
ACCAAGTCAAGAATAATGTTAGGTATTATGTAAACCCAGGTCGCGCACACAATGGTAGATATTCAGATAATTCTCCTTGGTCATGGTATGGACGGTAAGACTGATATATGGTGGGAGCGTTAGCGACCTTAACCATAGTGGGGACCATACCCATAACCATGGCCTTTACCATGACCACCATAACCACCACCATGACCATAGGAAGCAGGATACTTGGCGGTGCCTACGTAAGACACCACGGGATGATAGCCGGCCCCGTTGGCCTTGTAACTGACTTTCTGCACGCGACCGTCAGGCAGATTCACGTAATACTTTCCATGGACGTTGCCGTGGCCGTCGCCGCCCTCCCACTGTCCGAAGTTGGTGGGGCCAGACGAAACTCCATACTGGAAGTTGTAAGGGGTAGGTACCTGTGGATAAGGCATGTGTGTGTTTAGTATATATAATGTATTTGATATATATTAGCAACTGAGTTAATAGCCAGATATCACACATCAGTTACTTTGTTTTCATTTTGTAAGACTACGTAGTCATAAAAAGTGATCATACATTGTAAGAGACTCCATAGCCGCCTCCTCCATAGCCGCCTCCTCCATAGCCGCCTCCTCCATAGCCGCCTCCTCCATAGCCTCCAAAGCCACCTGGAAGAGCCATACCCGCTGCTGCAAGCATGCACACGAGAAAGACCTGTGAAGGTATAAACAATGAGCTCCAAGGAAGTACCAACTTTTTTATTTGTATTTAGGCGATCTGACTAGACGAGTTGTTAACAGCCTTTAGCCAGTAAACAAGAATGGTTTTACTAAAATGTGCTGTAAGTTCTTATGCATCCGCCTAGTAGATGTACTGGAAGGTTCTGCAAAGTAAGCTTGATTTGATAGTAACTGATTTAGATGTAACTAGACAACGTCGAATTAAGGTACAGAAAGGTAACGTGAAATTTGTGGTGACGAGGCCTGCAAAGCACGGCGGAAGTCCGACCAGGACACAAAAGACTTTTCCGGGAATAGCGAGCTGATGATATTCGTACTTTGACCCTGATTTATATCATTGCATTTTATTGTATCTGTAAAGTCACTGAGAAGCGAAATGTTGTTAGTAGCAGGATGTTATGAATGTATATATTTATCTACATCTAATTACTAATTTTGGTTTCGGTCCTCATCATCTTTTTCGGAACACGAAGAAAATATCTTTCTGGCCAGTAATTTCCATCTTAGTAGTTTTACTAAATTTAGATGATGATGCATTATATAACTGATACATCTGTTTACATAACCACTGATGGTAAAATTATCTAAACAAAATGAATTTGATATAAGAGCCAGAAAGATGTTCATAAAGAAATTTGGTTTCCTGTGCACTGAAGAAACATCATAAACTCACTGAGGTGAACATGATGGTAGTGTAGTGTTGGGATGCTGAGTAGGCACTGGCTCCTCCCTGGTCTCCAGCCAGGCTTTATACCCACAGCCACACCCTTAGTCAGCGGCCTCAATTTTCCGCCACCAGAGTTGGCCAAGGTCTTTACCATGAGCAGGTGGGTTCCCCGTTACTTGGAAATGTCAGACTTTAATTCATTATTTGTGAAGATTATTTATTATAAACTGGCATTTTCTTTTAGAATTCTTTGTATATCCAGTTTTTGTTACAGACGAACTGGCCAGCTCTTATGTACCGTGATATCAACATTATGAATGGCGTTAACAGAGTAGGCCAGATATTACCAAACAATGGAAAGTGATACAAATATCAACAGACGACTGAGTCCTTTCTAGTTATCTGTGATAGAGGAGATCACAGGCATGGAACATCTATTTGAAGAGCAAAAAGAAAAACAGAAAAACTAGAGAGAAATATCTGAATGAGCTTTCTGCTTGAAGCTAGTATGTGCCGAATGCATCGTCAAACATGTATACGGTGTAGCTTTCAATGACTTTTACAGGTAGAGTAATCCATATTCTAACAGTTCTTTCGAAGAGAAAGTAGTTTTACTGAACAACAGTATAACAGAAGCTTGTAACCAATATTGAGTGTGAACTCAAAGAGATCTAGCGTTAAGCTGCTTCTTAGATTGATATGATTTTGAGTGCTTGTGTCATATTACCTCGAAATAATTTCTTCTCTAAGCTAGATAATTTTAGGCTGGCTGGCTGGTTGTCTTTGTGTCTTTTAGAAGGGCGACCATAAGTGAACAGAGAGTTCAAAGTGGGGACGCACCGGTTCACTGTAAAGAGCGAGGATTAGTTTATTGTGGTTGAACACAGATGCTTTACCTATGGCAACATTGATTATCTTTTTTTCTACTGATTCTTCGCTCTGCTTACTTGGCTTTAGGTCTCTAGAGATAATATCACCTGTCTTTGCTTTCATTTACGTTTTCCACTTTATGAGGAATCTAACTGTAGCGCTTCGTACAATTTTCACTGTCGATGTGTTAAACTTTGTACGTATGGATGTCAAAATCATTTGCACTTGTGTTCTAAGTCTATCATTTTGTCTATATATCAGTTGTAGCCTTATTTCCCAGCTTACTGTCATTTAGAAATTTGATATATTACAACGCAGAGCATCATCTACATAATCAATATAAGTCAGAAACAGAACTGGTCCCAAGATTGATACCTATGGTACGCCACTAGTTTAGCCATTCTGATGATTGACCGTCAATTGCTACTCTTTTTATTGGCCCAATTGTTAGCCACCGAAACACAACCCAATTTATGCAGAGATATAACGGCTCGAAATTCGGGAATTTACAAAAAGATTTCATCATTCATGTTGAGTACATCGTAAGAGAAGTCATACAGATTTAGTAGACATGAAAGACTTTGTCTAGAACCATCCTCGGAATTGTTCTAAGTGGTGACCTTTCAAATTATTTATACTCTTATCAGGGAGAAACCTTTTCATAAAATTTATCACTTCTAGATTTGAAGCGAATTTGGCGATAAGTATCTGAATATTGGTGCTACACTGGCAAACTTCCGTGCTTTTGGAGACTTTTCTATAGCTAATGACAATGAAAGAAACAGTCAATGGCCGAACTATCGCAATTTTAGCTTCAATTTTATTATGTTGATGGAAACATTATCAGAAATTACCCTTTATTGCCTTCATTCCATTTACTGATGAGTGTCTTTTAAACGTGTATGGCAACGTGATGTTAAATGCTTTCTGCTAACAATGAAGCGTATTCATGTGAAAAAACAGTATATTGAAATATACTATCATCTCTGGAAGTAGTTGGAAACCACTAGCTGTAGTCGAATTGTTCTTAAAACTCTTCATTGATAAACGCATTAAATGTTGACACTCCTGAGTCACGGAAACCTGCCTGTTCATGGCAAAGACCTTGGCTAACTCTGGTAGCGGAAAATCAAGGCTGCTGACTCGGGGTATAAAGGCTGGCTGGAGACCAGGGAGAAGTCAGTGCCTGCATTAGCATACCAGCACTACGCTACCAACATGTTCACATCTGTAAGTTTACGAACAGTTGCTTCAGTGATATTGGCCTTGCGTTTGTTACAAAGCTACAGTTATGATGTTGGATGTTATAGAGGAATAACGTCTTGATTCATATATCAATATTATGTCATCAAAATAACTTTGCCAATGTTGATGTATATGACTGAAATAACTGAAATACATTTTCTTTACAGCCTAAATAGTTCTGGAATTCTTAAGACGCAAACCAAATTAGTTTTAAAGCAAAAAGTACTCATCAGAAGAAATCCTAATGACATTTCTGTATAGACGAGGAGAACAAAGAACCCAAAGAAGAATCAAGTGTAGAGAAGAATATACCATTTTGTTAAGGTTTTGCTTCATCGCCAAATCAAAATGAATAAGTATAAGTACGACATGAAATATAAGCATTGATCAGGGTCAAAGTATGGAAATCCTCAGCTCACTCTACAGGTTACATGATCATTTGTGTCCTTGTTAGACTGTCAGCCAGAGTTTGCGAGCCTCGTAAAGTTCATAGTACAGTTACTGTATCTTACTGTGTCGCTGTCTACTTATTTCGAAGTACTATGAAAAGTTACATAATTTTCTGGTACATCTTACAGGTTGTAGCAAAAGATAATGTAGTACATGTAATATGGGCGTTTTTGGATTTGATAGCTATGGGCTTGTTAAATAATCGCCAAGAATACTAACGTAAGTTAGATACACATGATAACAAAAATTGGTATTGTCCCGGATTTCACTGGTTATATTTCCACAGGTCTTTCTAATGTGCACGCTCGCAGCAGCGGGTATGGCTCTCCCTGGCGGTTTTGGAGGCTATGGAGGCTTTGGAGGCTATGGAGGCGGCGGCTATGGAGCATATTATAGCGTATGATCTCGTTCCATGATGTGCAAAGTATTACCAATGTAGAACAAAATAACTATTGTATGATATTAAGGTGGTCATCCATTTTAATCGAAATTGTATCAAATATATGAAAAATACTTATGATACACTTGCCTCATCCATAGGTGCCCACCCCTTACAACTACCAATACGGAGTTTCGTCTGGCCCCACCAACTTCGGACAGTGGGAGGGCGGCGACGGCCACGGCAACGTCCATGGAAAGTATTACGTGAATCTCCCTGACGGTCGCGTGCAGAAAGTCAGTTACAAGGCCAACGGGGCTGGCTATCATCCCGTGGTGTCTTACGTAGGCACCGCCAAGTATCCTGCTTCCTATGGTCATGGTGGTGGTTATGGTGGTCATGGTAAAGGCCACGGTTATGGTTATGGTCCCCACTATGGTTAAGGTCACTAACGGTTCCACTATATAATCAGTCTAACAGTATACGTAACCCCACAACACCTCTTTCAAACTTGTTTGTAAATATGCGATTTTATATACGTCAAATGCTGTACATCATGATCTATAGTTCTGCAGTAGTCCTTCCAGTATAACTGTAAAAAAGCGGAATAAATTTGCATCGTGAAATAACGTTATTTCATTGCATCTATGTGTTCATGTGTAATTACTTATTTGCATAGTATGGGAGAGACTTATACACTCATCGGGTCCCATTATACCGCCTTTTCTGTTGTCATACAACATTTTCATCTTCTGTAAACTCTCCATATTATTCACAACATCAACACGGGTATTCCCTTCACCCATTACTTTTATGTTATATAAGAACATTGTTACTCTCTTTTTACAATTGTTTTTGTTTTATTATGGCCTGGTTTTGCTCTTCCCTTGCAACTCTCAAAGAAATGTTTACATCATCGATCTAATCTAAAGTCTTGAATATTGTGATTAGATCACCCCTTATTCTTCTCTTCTCCACGATGAAAAAAAAAAATCATGGTTTTCCAGCCTTTTCCTGTGATTAGGGTCTCTTAATTCTCGCAGCATCTTTTTTTTTTTTTCCATTTTTTTTTTTCCATAAGAAAGGTCTAATTTCTGCTTCTGGTTCCAAAATCCTTGCTCCAAACGCATCTTGCTCTAAGATGGCTAGCAGCAATATTTTCATTACGCTTTTCATCACATGAACGGTCACATACCGATGCTTCATTATAGGGAATTTCTACCCTGAAGAAATATCCCAGATTTCTCCAAACAGTTCCCTACATGGAGACAGCTATATCTGCAAGCTAACTTGGAAGGTCCCATATCAGATTCTTCCCCAAGCTCCTTCCATAACCTCTGACTGTCTAATCTTCCTGACTTCACCAGTGCCTTTGCTGATCGTACCTTTCTATTGTTGAGAGACGATCACGACACGCTCGAGAATTACTCTACTATGTGTCAGTGTCATCTTCATGACCTTCAGTTGTCACCAGGAATCACCACAGAAGAGATATCTAAATCAAATTTCAATCCAAAGATACTACAGAGAAGAAATACTTTAGCTGTTCTTCTGTGAAGGATAAAAACGACAGCAAAAACAGAAACAAAGCAATTGAAAATATTTCACTGTCATTCTCAAATCAGTCGTCAGAAAAAAATAGATCTTATACTGTGGTGATCAGCATTATTGAAATATTTGTCTACTTTTGATTCGGATGTAATGATAATCTTAGCTTTACCAGTGTCTGATCATTGTTCATTTTAAAGTTCAGACACTACATAAACAAAGAAACCTTTGCCAACATTTGGATACTACTCTCTGACATCACTCAGTTATTTACAATCATTAGGAATAACAGTTGTGTAGCTTTTAGATATCAGAGTGTGAACAATGTGGTGCTATACATACTTCAACAAAAGAGAAATGCTACCATTGTCCAATTTAATGGATTTATAGTCTAAAATGATTGTTTGACACATCAAGGATATTTGGTATACACACACACGCACACACACACACACACACACACACACACACACACACACACACACACACACACACACACACACACACACACACAGGCTGGAAGTGTGTGTGTGTGTGTATGTCTGTATGCATAAAGGAGTAAGGAGATGGTACGTATGGGCAAGGTGCACTTGGTACAACGAGTGTAAAACTTTCTCCTCAAAACATATAGATACTATTCAAACACACGGGTCTCTCTCACCATGAATCAGCGCACGTCCGCAGGCGTTCGAATCCTTAGCGCGTCAATAAGCCCACACCCAACCATACCCTTGGTGTAGTTATATATTTGAACAATTAGAGGAAGAAATTTACATTCGTGGTTGTGTGTGTGTGTGTGTGTGTGTGTGTGTGTGTGCTTGTACACAAATAGGAGCAAATTCATATATGTATAAAAAGATGAGAGGCGAAACAACACAAAAGTAAAACTCTTTCCCTATATCATAAAAAGTAATAACACACCAGGTACCAACATCTATAAGGAATAAGAGTGTAAGGAACAAATATTGCAGGATGAAGCGAGAGGAACAGAGAAGCTCAGAAAAGATTATCGTGGAAAAGACATGAGGCGTGTATATATATATATATATATATATATATATATATATATATATATATATATATATATATATATATATATGTATATATATATATATATATATATATATATATATATATATATATATATATATATATATATATATATATATATATACATATATATATATATATATATATATATATATATATATATATATATATATATATATATATATATATATATATACATGTTTCTGGATGGTTACCCTAGCTTTTGAATTAATCATTTGATTTGATTGTTTGTAGTTTATTTTTGCTTATTAAGATGTTATTTTCAACATCACTGGCGTTTGTCAAAGTCAAACGCCATCTTCACTACATCATCATAATCATTTTGAATATGAATGGCTTTTCTGTGGTTTAAGGTTATTTTCACAACATCTTTACAGTCATCTTGTTTTCATCATCGATGTCGTTTATCTCGGTCAAAGACTATCTTCACTACATTCTTATACTTATCTAATTTTCAATATCATTGGCCTCTATCTTGATAAAAGTCATCTTCACTACATCCTCATAATCATCATACTTTCAATATCACTAGCGTATTTTTTGGTCAAAGGTCATCTTCACTACATCATCTTAGAAAGTCACTTTCAACAGCACTGAACTTTATCTTAATGTAAATCTATCTTCACTATATCCTCACAGTTCATCTCATTTTCAATATCAGTGGCCTTTATCTTGGTCAAGGACATCTTCACTACATCTTCATGAATATCTTACTTTGGACATTTCTTGCCTTTATGTATATATATTAATATGTAAACTACATTGCAACTTACATTAGATAGAATCATCAAGCTTCACTATATTAGCTTGACTATATTTAAATATAAACAAGGTCTAACCGAGGTTACTTGGTTGAGCAAGACGTGAGAATATCATCAATTGGCCCTCCAGCCCTGGGTTCAAATTGTCGTTCTGACGTATTTCGAGTTCAGTGCTGATACAGGACCATTGGTTAAAAGACTATCTTGTTAGTCTGTGTAACTTTGCCTGACCCAATCCACGTCTTCAATGGCTTTCTGTTACTACAAACGGGATTACAAAGGAAAGGCTTCCTTTGTTAGTTTCATGAATACCTTCGTTCAAATGAAGGGAAAGACTATTACTATGAAGCGGTACCTTATCAGCAGGAAAGAGCTGCAGCAACGGTATGAAAGTTACTGCAAGATACATAACGAGCCCGTGGCTTCCAACGTAAACATCGGCCGCCATTTGGGTTCACTCGGCATCATGTGTGACACCAAGATTGGACCCGTTGGGAAACAGGAACGATACTATTCTGGTATCATGTGGCTCGACGGCGCAGGATCACCGACTGAAATGCAAAGAAAATGGAGAAAGCCGCCCAAACGTATCATGAAGGCCGTGCAAGAGAAGATCGAGAGAGGTCGGTTGAGAGACGATATCGCTCACAGTATATTGAAATTCATACCCAAGACTTCCCCTGATCTCCAGACACAGCCAGTCACAGAGACCACCAGCCTCGCTCTCCAGACACAGCAAGTCACAGAGACCACCAGCCCCGCTCTCCAGACACAACCAGTCACAGAGACCACCAGCCCCGCTCTCCAGACACAACCAGTCACAGAGACCACCAGCCCCGCTCTCCAGACACAACCAGTTACAGAGACCACCAGCCCCGCTCTCCAAAAACAGCCAGACACACAAGCCACCAGACCCGTCCCCCACACAGAGCCACAAGATCCTGATATTGAGAATGCAAATAAATTTCTCGAAGATTTCTTGCTTTCACTGGAGAAGAACTGATGAGTTCCTTATAGACAGGACAAAATGTTAAAAAAAAGAATCTATATAAGTTCATTATGGAGGGAGCTCTTTGACGGAGCTGTGCTGCCTATAGCACAGCCTACCAAAGGATGATCTTTGCTGTAGTGCAGTAACCTCATGAGGGCGGAGTCCGGTTTCACTTTCTTTACCGAGGAAATGATCTGGATATGAATGACAAGTTCACTTTTTCCAGTAGAAGTCACTGTAACCCCAACGGTGAAATGGGGAGGAGATTTGCAAAGCAATGACTTGTCCTAAAAAGACATAAACAGGGTACTAAAGGATCTTGATCCACATAAGTCTTATGATCCTCATGATATATCTCCATATGTGAGGAAGATGTGCGCAGATTCACTTGCCAAACCGCTCATCAAGTTTCAGAATGTCGCTACAGAAAGGTAAAGTGCAAGGGAAATGGAGGAAGGTAAACCTCATACCCATCTTCAAGAGGGGAGACCAGAAAGATGTGCATGACTACAGATCACTCCCCCTGAGGAACGTAGTCTGTAGATCACAGAAAAAGGTAATCAGAAGGTTAATGGATAATCACTTGTAAAGGAGAAACCATTTCATTGAGGAACAGCGTGATCAGGGGATGGAGGTCATCTATTATGAACCTCATCGATATTTGTGAGATCTGTTTTGGACTGAAGAAAAGGCTGGGTGGATTTCATGTTCAGCATCTGGACTGCCAGATACTTACAAGTTGACTAAATAAACACCAAAGTTGGTCTGACTTATATTTGATGTAATTCAACAAGAGTATATGTCATGTAATGAGGAAGGGGGCAGAACCTTAGAATGTCTCGTTATGAATGATATCTAGCATGAGATTTGGTACAGTACTCTGTGTGAGGGCGAATTAGCAGTCAGCATCGTCCCTATCCTGCTACCAGAGTCGCTCTTTAGAACAACATGAAAAAAAAAATGTCTGCTGACAATAGCAGAACTGCTTTTAAGAGCATGAGAGTAAATATTCGGATGGCTGATCATATCCTAGATTATCCCAGATGGAAAATTTCCTTCTCAGGTTTGTTTATCGCACACAAAGAAGTACAAAACCCCATCAAAGAGGGTTTAGAGGATCGCATGAAACATGTTCTTAGAATTAAGAGCTGAGTTGCACGAAAGAGCCTGGCCGCCTTGAACTCGTGCATCAAGGAAGAGAAAGGAATAAGGGGTGACATGATCACAACCTTTGGATTTGATAACGCTGACAGTGAGAAGCTCTTCGAAAGAAGCTGAAGTAGACCAATCAGAGGCCATAAAAGAATAAAGCAAAAGAATTTTCTGGTCAGTACGCGAAAAAATACCTTTTATGGTATAACAGAATGATCTGAATGAGGAAACTAAATTTGGACAGCATCATGAAGTTTAAAAAGTCTTATGATAGCAGAGAAATTCTAAGATATGGGACACCCCATGAACTGTAGCACTCTCTTCTGGTACTCTGCAGTAAGGTAATTTCACAAACACACACATATACACATAGATGTAAATGAAAAATCACTATTCTTTCTTCCTTATTTAATTCTTTATATTTGTAACGAGACCGCTACAGCAGAATCATTAATCCTGATGCAGACAATTTGATGTAAGTGAAATTTGATATTTACAAAGGTCAAAGATGTGCCTTAGGGTTCAACAAGTCAAGTTTATTGATCTTAGGTTTCATACATACCGTAGTCGCGGACATAATGATAATAATTAGAATATTCTGTTGCCGTGATAAAGACTGCGAGACCGATATATGGTGGGAGCGTTAGCGACTTTAACCATAGTGGGGACCATAACCAAAGCCATGACCTTTACCATGACCTTTACCATAACCACTACCATGACCATAGGAAGCAGGATACTTGGCAGTGCCTACGTATGAAACCACGGGATGATAGCCGGCCCCGTTGGCCTTGTAACTGACTTTCTGCACGCGACCGTCAGGCAGATTCACGTAATACTTTCCATGGACGTTGCCGTGGCCGTCGCCGCCCTCCCACTGTCCGAAGTTGGTGGGGCCGGACGAGACTCCATACTGGAAGTTGTAAGGGGTGGGTACCTGCGGACAATGCATGTTTGTGCTTAGTATATATAATGTATTTGATGTTGTTTATTAGCAAATGAGTTGATAGCCAGATATCACACATTAGTTACTTTGTTTTCATTTTGTAAGAATATGTAGTCATAAAATGTTATCATACATTGTAAGAAGCTCCATAGCCGCCTCCTCCATAGCCTCCAAAGCCTCCAAAACCTCCATAGCCTCCAAAACCGCCTGGAAGAGCCATACCTGCTGCCGCAAGCATGCACACGAGGAAGACCTGTGGGGATATAAGCAGTGAGCTCCAAGGTAGTGCCAACTTTTGTATCTGCATTTAGGAAATCTGACTTGAATACTTAACAGCCTATAAACATTAAACTCAACAACAGACATAAGGAAGGTTTCATGAATCTGCAAAGTAAGCTTGATTTGATAGTAACTGATTAGAAGTAACTGGACAAAGTCCTGTTAAGGTACAGTAATCAACACTGTGAACTTGCAAACTCTGGCTGCCGGCCGGCAAGGATAAATGCTCACGTTTTCTGTATAGTTGACGATATCCATACTTTGACCCTGATTGATACCACTGTATCATAATCTATCCATAGAAATACTGAGAAAACGAATTGTTACTAGCAGAATGTTATGTATGTATATATGTATTTACACCAATTACTTATTGTGGTTTCAGTTCTTACCACCTATAACGGAACATGAAAAGAATATATCTTTCTGATTACTAGTTTTCATCTCAGCAGCCTTAGTAAGTTGTTTAGATGGTGATACATTATACAACTGATGTACCTGTTTTTATAAACCCTGATAGTAAACTGATTCAAATAATATGAATTCCAAATAAAGCTATAAAGATGATCATATACAAAAGTTTGTTTCCATTATACCAAAGAAACATCATAAACTCACAGAGGTGAACATGTTGGTAGTGTAGTGTTGGGATGCTGAGTAGGCACTGGCTCCTCCCTGGTCTCCAGCTAGGTTATATACCTCCAGCCACACCCTCAGTCAGCAGACTCGATTTTCCGCCGACAGCGTTGGCCAAGGTCTTTACCAAGAACAGTCAGGTTTCCCGTTACTCAGGAAGGTCAGACTCTAATTAATTATCTCTGAAGATTATCCATCCTGTCCACAATAAAGGGTGTGTCACCTGTCTCGAACATGATGGCACTCTCTTTTAGAATTCTTTGTGTACCCGGTTTTTTTGTAGATGTTCTGGCCAGCGTTAATGTACTGTGATAGAGACATTATGAATGGTGTTAACAGAATAGGTCAGATATGGTTTCATTACAAAGCAATGAGAAGGGTTACATACTGCAACAGGCCACTGACCTTTTGTTTGATGAATTAAAAGGAACACGGGTAACCTAAAGAGAAATTACTGAAATCTTTATATCCGCAAAGACGTAAATTACTATGTGAGTCGTACGCTTGAAACCAGTATTTGCCAAATTTTTCTTGAAATGTGTGTATTGGTTTGTTATCAACTTTTCTAATTGATATATCATTCCATATATTACCAATCCTTTTGAAGAAAAGGTTCTCTGATTCAAACGACGTAAAACAGGATTTTACTACAGTGAATAAAGGCAAGAGATATCTCGCCTTAAACTGCTTCTTAGACTGAGATTATTTTGAGTACCTTTATCATATTACTCATGTATCTTTTCTACGGTATATAGTTTAGGTTGTCCAGCCGGTTGTCATAGGATATGATTCTTGGTTTCAATCTCCTACCTGTGTCATTTGTTCATATAAGACGACCATAAGTGAAAAACGTTTTCAGGGTGGACCGTACCAGCAAACTGTAAAGAAAAAGATTAGATTCATAGACCTAAAGTCGAGTGCCCCTATCTTTCTTTTTCTTATGTTAGCTGAGATGGCATGGGCAAATTTGGCCCTAATCAAGGCCATCCCATTAACGCTGTATATGTATGCCTTAGCCCGAGCAAGGCACCTATATCAACGACGAACTTCTAAGGGTGGATGAACAGCCGGGTTAATTGTGGACCGACTGTCGCAATCAGGATTCGAAGCACTGGAGACCAGATTTTTCTTCCTGTTTCTATGCAGTCTTTTCTTGAATATAGGTCACTGGAGATTATTTCAATTGTTTTTGTTCTCATTTACGGTTTGTATTTTATAAAGATTCTTGCTGTTGCTTCCCTTTTCATTTTCACTACAAATGTGTACATTTTTGCACCCAGTGATGCTGAAATTCATTTCCCTGTGTGAGTTATCTTACCAGTTTGACTAAGTCAACTTGCATCTGCAGGAGTTGGATATCTGTTATGAATCTATTTTCCATTATAGTATCATTTGGAAATTTTGATGTATTGGACGCAGATGATCATCTTTGTCATATACATTTTTGAGAAAGGGAAGTGGTCCCAAGATTGAATCCTACAGTACGGCACCCATTCTGTCAAATATTTCTGAGGATTGACCGTTAATCACTACTTCTAGTCCTCTGTTACTTTACCTGTAACAAGTAAAAAATCTTATCAGGAACAACCATGTATTTATTTCATTTCATCTAATGCTGACAATATATCTTGAACGTGTATGTCTATATGCTGTAATATTTTTCTGATGACAATGAAATTAATTCTTATAAAGAAACTATAGTGGAATATACCGTCATATTAGGGACAAGTGGGAAACAGTTGCCTGTGGACGAGTTGTGGTTAAAGAAACTCTTCATCTTCACACGTAAATGCATTAAAGTCTAACATTCATGAGTAACGGGAAACCCATTCTCAGTGGTAAGGACCTTGGCCAACTCTTACACCGGAAAATCGAGGCTGCTAACAACGAGTGTTGCTGGGGGTATAAATGTGACTGGAGATCACGGAGGACTCATTACCTGCCCAACATCCCAGTATGACACTACACAGTACCAAAATGTTCACCTCTGTGAGTTTTTGAACAATTGCTTCAGCGACATAGGTTTTGCATTTGATACAAAATGTAGTTTTGATACTCTAGCAATAATCTTTTTGACTCTCACATCGATATCATATCATCAAGATTAGATTCCTATGAATCGATTAATCTATGACAATCTAAATCTTCTTGACTAGCCTCTTCAATTTCGAGGTAATAAGTACTCACCACAAGATATTCTTTTTTTCTTGTTACGGTATAGATGAGAAAAACCAAGGGCCCAATCAATGACGAATCAAGTATAGAAAAAAGTATATGTTGATAGAATATTGCTTCATCAACAAATCAAAGCAACCAATTCAAATACAAAAAGAGAAGCAAATACAGAGCAGGGTGGCAATAAGGAAGTCATCACCTCACTTCACAGGAAGCGTGATCATTTCTGTCTTTGTAAAATCGTCGACCATAGTTTGAAAGCCTCGTTACCAAGTTCATGATATACAGATTACTGTGCCTTACCGGAACGTTGTAAAGTTATTTCTCAATCATCATTATCTTAGGAGCTCATTTAGGAAGTTTGCATAATATTCCAATAGATCTTACAAGCCGTTGTAGAAGATCTTGTAGCACATTTAGTATACATATTGTTGGATTTGATGGCTATGGGCTGCTGAATATTCGACAGAAATTTGATCGTAAGTTAAGCAGACATAAATATAAAAGCCGGTGATATCCTAGCACTCACTTGTTATGTTCCCACAGGTCGTCGTCACGTTCATGCTCGCAGCTGCGGGTATGGCTCTCCCTGGTGGCTTTGGAGGCTTTGGAGGCTTTGGAGGCTATGGAGGCGGCGGCTATGGAGCATATTACAGTGTATGATCTCGTTCCATGATATACAAAGCATTACCGAATGAGAACAAATTAATAAGTGATATAAGTGTGTCCATTCATTCTCTACTGGATTATTTCAGATACATGAAAAAAGCATTATGCACACACATATCTTGTCCACAGGTGCCCACTCCTTACAACTTCCAGTATGGAGTTTCGTCCGGCCCCACCAACTTCGGACAGTGGGAGGGCGGCGACGGCCACGGCAACGTCCATGGAAAGTATTACGTGAATCTGCCTGACGGTCGCGTGCAGAAAGTCAGTTACAAGGCCAACGGGGCAGGCTATCATCCCGTGGTGTCTTACGTAGGCACCGCCAAGTATCCTGCTTCCTATGGTCATGGTGGTGGTTATGGTGGTCATGGTAAAGGTCACGGTTATGGTTATGGTCCCCACTATGGTTAAGGTCGTTAACGCTCTCACCATATATCAGATTTCACCATGGCAAGGGAATATAATTACAACATCCAACATTACTTAATACCTAAGTTTGATATCAACTTGTCTAACCCCACAACACATTTCTCTCATTTGTTTGTAAATATCCTATTTTTTTCTAAATCAAGTGGTCTATTTCAGGATCTATAATTCTGCAGTAGCCGTTCTATTGTAACTGTACAAAAGTAAAATAAAACGTGCATCGTGAAATTATGTTTTATTATTGCAGTTATGTTTGTATTTGTAATTACTGTCTTGCATAGTACAGGAGAGACTTTCACACTCATTTGGTCCCATTACCAGACCTTTTTCTGCCATCATACAACTTTTTAAAACTTTTGTAAGCGCTCCATATTAACAATATCAACACAGTTATTCCCTTCACACATTACTCCTATGTTATAAAAGAACATTGTTGCTCTTCTTTTGCAAGAGCTCTCGTTCATTATCGTATCATTGCTTCATTTTCTTCAATCCTTGCATCCGTCGAAGAATTGTTCATATCATCGATCTGGTTTGAAGACTTAAATGTTGTGATTAGGTCTCCCCTTTTTCTTCTCTCTTTCATGTTGGAACAATTTATAGTCTCTAGCCTTTTCTTGTGACTTGGGTCTCCTAATTCTCGCACCCTCTTCTTTGTAACATATTCTTTTACCATTAAGATGGTCTAAATTCTCATGCTTTTGGTACCATAATACTTCCTACAAACAACCAGTCAAACACCTTGCTCTAAGATGGGTAGCAAGCAATATTTTCTTTACAGTCTTCATTCCAGGGAATTTCACCGTAAAGAAAAGTTTCCGATTTCTCCAAAAAGTTCCCTACATGGAGGCAGCTATACCTTCAAGCTAACTTGGAAGTTCCCATGTCAGATTCTTCTCCAAGCTCCTTCCATAACCTCTGACTGTCTAATCTTCCTGACTTCACCAGTGCCTTTGCTGATCGTACCTTTCTATTGTCGAGAGACGATCACGACACACTCGAGAATTACTCTACACTGTATTAGTGTTATCTTCATAACCTTCAGTTGTCACCAGGAACCACCAGAGAAGAGACATTTTAATCTAATTTCAGCCCAAAGATACTACAGAGAAGAAATACTTTAGCTGTTCTTCTGTGAAGGACAAAAAGAAAGAATACATTTCACTGTTGTTCTCAGACCAGTACTCAGTTATAATCAATTTCTTATACTGTGGTGATCAGCATTATTGAAAAATTTGACTACTTTTGATTTAGATATAATGATAGTCTTCGCTTTGCTTCAGTCTGATTATTGTTTATTCTAAAGTTCAGAAACTACATAAACATGGAAAACCTTTGCCAACATTTGGATTACATCTTCTACTCTCTGACATCACACAGTTATTCCCAGTCGTTAGCACTAACAGTGATGTAGTTTTTTAGGTACCGTAAGTGTGAACAATGTGGTGCTATTTATACTTCAACAAAAGCGGACTGTGAGCATTGTCCAAATCTGAAGGACATATAATCTAGAGTGTTTGTTTGATGCACTGAAAATAATTACTTCTGTACGCACACACACACACACACACACACACACACACGTGTAAAACTTTCTCACGGTAATACATAAGTAGAAATCACATACAGTAATTACACACACACACACACACACACACACACACACACACACACACACACATACACACACACACACATACACATCACTATCCAACGAACATTAGAAGGTAAGATAGCGCAAAGAATGAGTAATTATAAGTAAAGAAGAACAAGTAAAATCTGATAATGATGTTTTAGGCAAGACAGGAGACTATCTGAAAGTTTTCCATGAATTCACTGGAAAGGAATTTTAGCTAAAGAGCACCTAATCAGGCGACGTGAATCAGCGGAAAGAGATGAAGGAGATGATGTAGAGATGTAACCAGGAGGTAAAGAGCACGTTCAAATATGTTTCACAAATATGTTTAAGACAAAATATACTTGCAACGCCCATGAGACGAAATGTGTGTGTGTGTGTGAGAGAGAGAGAGAGAGAGAGAGAGAGAGAGAGAGAGAGAGAGAGAGAGAGAGAGAGAGAGAGAGAGAGAGAGAGAGAGAGAGAGAGAGAGAGAGAGAGAGAGAGAGAGAAGTATGTCTTTATAAGAAATAAACAGATTACCAAAGGGTCTTGAACCACATATGATTCATGGCCTTGATGAAAATTTTTCCCATCTGTGCTGATGATGTGTGCAGATGGAACTGGCAAACCGCCTGAAATGTTCAAAACGTTGCTGAAGAAAGGGCTTACTCTCCATTCTGAACAGAAAGGTAATTACACACACACACACACACACACACACACACACACACACACACACACACATTGACGCTGACAGTAAAGCACTATTTCATTTTCCATATTTTATTTTCATTTTTCATAATTATAATGAAAAGACTACAACAGTTTTATAAGTTCTGTTGAAGACCGTTTGAGTCATGAGAAATTAGATATTTACAAAGAAGTTTGAGGGAGGTGTTGTTGGGTCTGGTGAGTCAAGAGAGATTTCAGCATCATGCAAACCCAGGTCGTGCACAATGGTAGATATCATAATAGTCTTCCTTCGTCATGATAAAATCCGTCACACTGATATTTGGTGGGAGTGTTAGCGACCTTAACCATAGTGGGGACCAATACCATAACCGTGGCCTTTACCATGACCACCATAACCAGCACCATGACCATAGGAAGCAGGATACTTGGCGGTGCCTACGTAAGACACCACGGGATGATAGCCGGCCCCGTTGGCCTTGTAACTGACTTTCTGCACGCGACCGTCAGGCAGATTCACGTAATACTTTCCATGGACGTTGCCGTGGCCGTCGCCGCCCTCCCACTGTCCGAAGTTGGTGGGGCCGGACGAGACTCCATACTGGAAGTTGTAAGGGGTGGGTACCTGTGGATAAGATATGTGTGTCTTAAGTATTTCTCATATGTCTGATGAAATTTTGTTTAAAATGAATGAGCACCCTAATATCATACATTAGTTACAGTGTTCTGCTTTGGTAATACTTTGCACATCATGGAACGAGATCATACATTGTAAGAGGCCCCATAGCCGCCTCCTCCATAGCCTCCAAACCCTCCAAACCCTCCAAAACCACCAGGGAGAGCCATACCCGCTGCTGCGAGCAGGCACACAAGGAAGACCTGTGGGAACACAAGAATCAATGAGTTGTAAGGTGAGACTCAAGATTTTAGGCAGATGTCGAAGGTGTGCTTGCAGATTATGTGAATTCAAAGAGCGTTTGCAACATATTTGAAATCAGGGCTTACTAGACCACGGAACAGTAAGGAAGAGTGCTCAGTCCAGCGGTCTTTGTGGTAATGAACTTCACCGTTGTGTTTGGCTGTTACTGTGGTTGAGTAACTAATCCTTACTTCGAAGAGGTGAAACCAGATAATACAACCGTCTTCATTAACATTTCTAGTTGTGTTTTCTTTGAAAAAAAATAGCTACGTTTTATGTTATCAACTTTGTATTTGTAAAGTGTTTCTGTGCATGTGGAGATCTATATATATTTTTGATCCTTCCGTAATGGCAGCTTTAGTCATCTGCTTAAGAAATTCAAGGATTTTATATCATGAATATTATGCTTAGATTCAATCTTATCTGCAGCATCAGAATACATGGAAGGTAACAAATTAAGGAACGACTTATCTTTAGCTTACAGCTATCATTACTATCAATGAATTCAAACATTATAGAACTGGGATCTAAGCCTGGTAGTTATTCCTTGATGAAACCAAGCATGATAGCAACAGATTAACATCTAATGCAAGATGTTTGTCACGGAAGCAACTGTTCAAAAACTTACAGAGGTAAACATGTTGGTATTGAGCACTGCGATGCTGGACGGGCACTGTCTCCTCCCTGGTTTCCAGCCAGGTTATATACCCCCAGCCACACCCTCGGTCAGTAGCCTCGATTTTCCGCCGCCAGAGTTGGCCAAGGTCTTTGCCATAAACAGACAGGTTTCCCGTTGTTCCCACAGGTTTTCCTATGCCCATGTTTGCAGCAGTGGATGTTGCTACTCAGGTGAATGTGGAGGCTTTGTAGGCAATGAAGGAAGCGGCTATGAAGCCTCCTACAATATATCATTACATTTTATGAGCTACAAAGTCTTACCAAATAGATACAAAATATTTAATGTGTGATATCTTTTTATTCATTCATCTGCTCATAAATCATTAAGTATGTGAAGAGTACGAAGCATACACACATCTTGTTCGCTGGTGCACACCCTTTCAAGTAGTTCCTGGGTAAGCAGGAAGTATATCTTCTTTGATACACTGTTTGTTGAGGACTAATGCACATATATGTACCATCAGCAAGCTTTCCGTTGTTTCGTTCTGTGATTTTAGTGCAAAGGAATAAATAGGAAAGCAAGCAGCAAGAGACCACCGAATCTTTTCGTGGTTGTTTGTGATAGTGGAAGATACTAGAAGCTCAAAGACCAGTGGGGTAAAAGTTAGAAGGCATACAGGTGATTTCAAGAGTATAACCCGCAAAGTGTCACTGACTATGAAGGTGAAAATGATATAAGTCGTGGACTTGAAGCGAAATATCCATCAATTCTATTCTTAAACGTATTTCTAATGCTGCTTTCAACCATTCTGATGAGCAAATCGGTCTACATATTAACAATTGCAATCCTGCTGAAGAAAAAGTACTTCACCTGATTCGAGGTAAAACTTTGCCCATGAGTTGGCATCCATTGCTGTGAGTGAAATCGGACGAATCAAGTCTTAATTAACTTGATAGATCAAGAGTATCGAGGACTTTGATGATTCTGAATAATTGTAGTAGATCACCTCTTAACCTCCTATAAAGCTAGATTCAAATCCTTTAATCTGCTCTTGGAGGATTTGTTTCTCGGTCCGGGAGTCATGTTGGTATTTTGACACTGAATCTTCTCCATTCTGTCTACATCCTTTTTTATGATGGGTGACCAAAACTGAACACAATATTCAAGATCTGGACGAACCAACGAAATGCAAATCTTCCTCACTCCTCGCAGCACTAGGTGCATGAGCATAAGCAATCACTCTCCTCTCCTACCTTACTCTCATTTAGCTTACACCCTAACACGCTCCTGCAATTCATGTTCTCCTACTAACTTTGGTCCTTACCTGCTAAACTTCGCGATCACTCTACCCACTTACGCTTCAACTTTGTTTCACGCAGAGCCAGATCATCCAGGCTCTTTCATGAGATATTCCATATGTTTATAGCTTCTGTTCATCCTATTTACAGCTTCATCTACGCATCCCATCTTCTGTTCGTCCTGGTTACAGCTACACCCGCACTTCCCATCTTCTGTTCATCCCGATCACAGCTACACTAACAATTTCCATCTTCTGTTTGTTCTAGCTTTAGCTACACCCACGCCTTCCATCCTCTGTTCATCCTGATTACAGCTACGCCCACAAATCCCATATTCTCATTGGTTCCTTATATCAGTATCATACAACCCTGCTGTTTCAGTGCTACGCTTCATGCAGGAGCAGAGTAAGATGGGCTCCTGTAGGGTGAGAGTATACTCGACGCTGTACCGTTTGCTGTCCTCTACCAGTGATACAGTCTCGCCGAAAGTGACATCTCTCTCGCAATGTAGCCACTTGCAGGTGGAGACCAAAAATTTAGCCCCTTATGAACGGGTGGAGAAAATTGAAAAAGAGGGTTACTGAGAGGAGATTGAATCACTTGGAAGTAGAGTGTATCTCATGAAAGTGTATCATAAGACAGTGTCTTACAACAGAGTGTCTTACAAGATAGTGTATTACAACAGAGTGTAACACAGGAGAGTGTATCATAAAAGTGAATATCACTAAGGCCAATATAAATCATATTAAGGTCAAGCTGACGTACCGCGGGCAGGAAGGAAGGCAAAGAAAGAGGTAGTGCTATACCAGACCAGATGGGGCATATTGGATCACTGTGGAGAAAATGGATCTATGGAGGACAAACATGATTGACACATAACTCCTGGGAAGCGCTTATATTTTTGCGTCTTATATTTAGTGTCAGACAGCAAACAAACAAAGAACGTGAGCTTGATCTGCGCTGCAGCCACTGGTCCTGCCACGCCCAGTGGAAGAATTCAAAACCTGGCACAAAATAAAAGAGCTAGAGATACCAGAGATGAATCGTATGATCGTGGTAAGTCGACAAAGATTTTACAAAAAGATTAAAACATTTTTAGAATAGAAATGCTCAGCATTGTTCCCATGGACAGAAGCGCCAGTGTGCGAGTTTATGTTTTGCTTCGATGAACTGGCTACAAAGAGAGCCTTTCCCAGTCCAAGATGCGTGGTGGAAAATGAAAAGAGAATTGATGAGTATATGTTCTTTTTCAGGAACACGCTCAAGCAAGAACCAAAGTCCAGCCCTTAATGGACATTAGTTATTACAGTCGGGAGGGTAGGACGCTGACTGAATGATGAACAGCCGGCGTCAACTGTGGGGTATTATGAGCTGAGGAAGGCACATGTCTTGACCATTCTTAAGTAAGGTTATCAGGAAACTGAACGAGCATCTCTCACGTACGTGTCCCGTAAACCGCTGGAAAAAGATAACCTGAAGGCAGGTGAGAAACGTACTAAATCCATGATTAAGATATGTTACTGGACGTGATCCCTGAGGCTCTCACTTCTGTAACAAGACACCTTGTTAAGTTGGACAACAGGAACTTACCATAAAACCTCTGTTACGTTGGTCAATAGGAACCCACCATACAACCTGTGTTACGTCAGACAACAGGAACTGACCATACAACCTGTGTTACGTTGGATAATAGGAACCTACCGTACAACATCCGTTTCCGTTTAAAAAGAGAAAATATTTTGTTATCGTCAGAAACACATCAAGTGTCTGAAAGGTGATTCCAGAAACGGTGCTCAGTGATGCACCATTACATATGAATTGATTTGTCTCAACAGCTATGTCACGACACTGTTGGCAAGGTCGTGTTCTTTGATACCAACTCGTGGGTAACTGGATACAATTGGGAAATGGATTCGAGCATTGAAACAAACTCCACAAATGAATAAGCACCACAAAAATGCCAGGGTATCCTCTTGGGGGTAAGAATATAGATTACAAGGAAAAAATAAGTCTTCCAGGCAACAGAAAGATCCTGAAGAACACCTGACATGACTCTGGGTCCAGGAATCTACTAAAGGAGACCTTCTCCATCACAAGTATCAATAATTCACCCTGTATACATCTCTCAGTTTTCTGTCGATGGTTACCCAGTAAAATCGAAACTAACGCTACAAGAATCCCCAACAAGCCATTTGCCAGCCTCCTGCTCTGCAATTCATCCTTTTCAAAAGTCAAGTACTGGCAGTAAAAAAGGGTATTACAATACACGTGTGTCTTATGAAAAAAACGTTGATAATAGGAAATCTGTGAGGTTCGAACCGATTTCATAATAATCCTGCGAACCTATACTACTCCATTTAGTGGCTGACGGTGTAGGGAAGTTAATATTACTTAAAGTGACCAACATATTCTTCCCTTTGATTCATTCTATTCTCATATTTTCCTGGCCTCTTTTCCATCTATCTTTCAAGATCTGGTCTTGACGAGAACATGTGTGTCCATGACTGGGGCCTTTGACGTGGATATTGCTACTGCTGCTACACCAGCGATGCATGTGACATGTGCAGATATTTCGGAGCAGACTTTCGTCTGGCGTCTGTATGTCCGGACCGTCACGTAAATGATGTAAACCTATGACCTCAGTGCCCAGCCTTCGAGGGAACTCATCAGCTTCCATTGTGCCGGTAGCGACTGATCTTAATGCTCAGAGGCGTCACGAAAAGCTATTATTTGGAGTTCAAATTCGCATTTCGCTTACCTGTGGCTGAAATGTGTCCCGTGTTATACATATCATCGCTGAAATTATCGACAAAGGTTAGAATCGGTGACTGATTTAACAATAATACATTCACCTTGTTAACCATTTGGTCAAATTTCCTTCCTCATTGTAACTGTAACGGGAGAGTCAAAGTCACTCAGCTTCAATACATGTTTGATCCAATTTGAGATACATGTGAATATTGAAATCTATCAGCCTGACGAGATGTAATCACGAAATGTATCACCTACGTCATCAGATGAACGGGAAGATGGACAGACAGGCAAATAAACAGGTTAAAAGACAGACAAGCAAACAGACAGTTAGATAAACAGCTTAACAGACAGACAGACAGATATAAAGACAACACTTGGGAACAATATATCACTAGCTGTTTCGTACCACTTCTTCTCAATATATACAGGTAGATACGGCAAAGTGTTGGTGGCTTAGTGAGGACTGGTTCCATTTTGAGAGATGAGATGCACTGATCCTGTGACCAGGTCCTTCCAGCGTCCTCAGAGATCTTGGCAGTGTTAGTTTACCTATGATGTGATGGTATTCATATTCGAACTGATTATAAGTATTCAGATATTCAGGAAAATATCATGTAAACGTATAAACGAGAGTGTCTAATGTTTCTGTTTTCTCATCTGAACAGGAAAACAGTGAGGGTTTAGCCACAGATCCCCGCGGTCGCAGTGGGTAATTCCTTATAGAAATGGGTTCACTACCATCACAACACCACTGCGAAGAACCTCGTAGTGCAATCCACTAGGCATTCACACCTGGGTAAGGACTGATAATTTAGACATACAAAAAACAGTGACAGCAGACACAAAGTTATGGTAACTAGAAAGGGAAAACAGAATCCTATAAAAGATTAGATGGATTTGAAATCCCTCTCCTGCCACGGAGGTTCAGGAACTGGTGAGTGCGTGTGAAAATGTTGTGATCGTCCACGGAAGTCGTGCGGAAACAGTGTACGTGACGGTCGACAGCGACAGGGGGAGGGAGGGTGGTGGATGAGGTAGCGGAGGTTGCTGTGTTCTCTACATTGCCTAAGCAGAAGCCAAGCAGGTGAATATTCATATCTCTTTCACTGGTGTATCAGTACCAGTATCATCTCTTCCTGATTCTGCTATGTTACAGACTTCCAGTAGCCAGCGGTGATACAGTAAAACAGTGAAATACAGAGAATAATGCACTGCACACTGAGTACAAAGGAGCGAAAAATAGGACCTATGTAATATGTAAAGGCAAAATTCTACTGCCTCGCATAGCCTTAATTCCTTTTCCACAAGGCCAACCCTGTTCTACAGGGCCAGCACTGGTCCACAGCCCCACAGATCTACCATTGGTACACAAGGACACCACTGGTCCATACAGCTACCATTGGTCCACACGGACACCGCTGGTCCACAGGGCCACCACCAGTACACAGGGCTAGCACTGTTTCACACGGACATCACTGGGCCACACGGCCACCATTGATCCAAACGGCCGACACTGTTCCAACGGCCACCACTGGTCAGCACAACCACCACTGGTCCACAGAGCCACCACTGTTCTACACGGCTGACACAGGTCCATACTACCACTACCGGTCCACATAGCCACCACTGGTCCATACTGTCATCACTGATCCACAGAGCCACCACTGGTGTACACGGCCGACACTGGTCCATACTACCACTACCGGTCCACATAGCCACCACTGGTCCATACTGTCATCACTGGTCCACAGAGCCACCTCTGGTCTACACGGCTGACACAGGTCCATACTACCACTACCGGTCCACATAGCCACCGCTGGTCCATACTGTCATCACTGATCCACAGAGCCACCACTGGTGTACACGGCCGACACTGGTCCATACTGCCAACACTGGTCCATAGAGCCACCACTGGTCCATACTGTCATCACTGGTCCAGAGAGCCACCTCTGGTCTACACGACCGACACTGGTCCATACTGCCATCACTGGTCCACAGAGCCACCACTGGTCCATACTGTCATCACTGGTCCACAGAGCCACCTCTGGTCTACACGACCGACACTGGTCCATACTGCCAACACTGGTCCACAGAGGCACCACTGGTCCATACTGTCATGACTGG